>NC_141610.1:35127181-35384681 GCF_047967505.1 Dipteris shenzhenensis | reverse complement strand
TAGCATCAGAGATTTACCATGCCTAAACCTCCAAATCCACTTTGGGGGATCCATACCACTATGATTAACCCTACAGTGGCAACATAGTCATGAAACAAAGAGTGGAAGTGCAATTATTGTGGGCGAGCCTTTTTGAGTTCAGCAACACATCTGATTCTCCATGTGTCTGGACTTTGTGTCTGGACTTGGTGGTAGGAGAATTGGTGGATGTACTTCTATTCCTTTTGTGATTGCACAAAAAGTTATCAGAGATCATCCAAAACTTTGTGGTGGACCTAGTACCATGCCTATTGCCTTGCAGGATGAGGATTTGTTAGTCTCAAACTATCAACCTTGATGATGATATGGATAGTGACTCTAGTGCTATTGGTTCCTCTCATGTAGAGAAGAGGGCTAGGAAAGAGGGAGCTACATTTGCTACATCCTCACCACCATCCACTGCTATGCCTACTTCAAAAAAGAAGCAGGGAACTTTATCAGGTGCATTGTCCACATAGTCTTGGCAAAAAGAGCGGCAGCGTTTGGTAGATATTGAAATTGAGAGGACTGTGATTGAATGCACTTTTTCTTTCAATGTCCTACAAACACCATAGTGGAAGAGGATGATGAAGGCAATGGCAGTTGTGGGAGCTACAAATACATGGACAGGTGTGACATATGGTGCGATGAGGACATCTGTGTTGGAGGAGGAGATAGGTAGAATTAACAAAGCTCTTGATCCTATCAAGGAGGTATGGAAGAAATTTGTTTGCAACATTCTATCTGATGGATGGAGTGATGTTAGGAGGAGGGGAATCATTAATATATTGGTATCCTAATGCCTTAGTACCTATTTTTTGAAAGCTATTGATACAGGTCGAGGAGGTGCTAGCACTACAAGTGAAGTCATTTTTCACCATATCTGATCAAATATCATTGAAAATGTGGTCCAAAGTGTTACAGACAATGCAAGTAATTGTGTGAGGCTAGGAGAGCTTGTGGAGGTAGAGTTTCCTACCATTGTATGGACTCCTTGTGCTTCACATTGCCTAGATCTTCTCATGGAGGACATCGGTCGGCTCCCTTGGATTGCTAGTGTGATGCAGAGTGCTAGTGCCATTGCAGCCTTCTTTAAGAAGAAGCCCAAGGCCTTGGCCATATTCAGGGAGCATTGCAACTTGTAAATTGTCCGACCATTGAAGACACACTTTGCATACATGCACATTGTTTTGGAGCGCCTTCTTGCAGTGCATGCAGCTCTTTGACACACAGTGGTATCTCGAATGTGGTTAGAGTGGACTGACTCTACCAAGTCAGAGAGCATGACAGTATAGAGGATGTGCTTAGATCACTCACTTTGGACTAACATGGAGTCCATAGTGAAAGCTCTCCATCCTTTATTTGCTATCTTGCGGGTGACTCATATGGAGGGAAGTACTTGTTCCATCATTTCATGGATCAGTTGCATGTTTCACTAAGTACATATAACTCCCTTGGGCCTGAGAGGTAAGGTTGGTCTATGTCCACTATATTAATAAGTAATGAATCATCACTTATCATAAATCCATTATCCATGTTTATTATAATTTACAAATTATGTTGATATGTAGATTGGAAGAAATAAGGTCTCTAGTGGATATGAGATGGCGGTTCATGCGTAGGCCCATCCATGGGCTTGCAACACTTTTGCATCTACTGTTTCAGTAGATGCAAAAGTTACTGCAGATAGAGATGCCTACACAAGGAGGGTTTTTTTAGAGGATGAGCAATTGGAGTTGGACTTGGATCTTTCTCAGTATCAGAATAGTGTGGGTGTTTCCTTCTCTAGACCCATGTCTAGAAAGAAAGAGATTTGTGTGAAGCAAATTGAGTGGTGGGAGACATATGGCTGCTCCACTCCTCAAGTGTGGAAGTTGGCTCTCCGGATTTTATCCCAAGTGAGAGCTGAGACATATATCTTTAGCATTTGCTATTCCTAGTTTGCTAAACTATAAATGTAGATGATGATTGATCATGATTCTCACTCCTTTAATCTCAATTTGTAAATGCCAATTGGGATTTGGGACCAAAAGGAATGTGCAATTGGAGCATGCGAGAGGAATTGGAGCTCCTACTCTTTGATCCATACGAAAATAAGGAACAAGTTAAGCACAAGGCAACTCGAGCACTTAGTATACTACCATGAAAACTTGAGGCTTATAAGAAAGCTTAAAAACTTGGCAGGTCCAATACATGTAACATTGGTAGCTTGAGTCTATTGTAACATGTTCTATCACCTATGATTTTGATTCTAAATATATCTAGGAAATTGAAATCACAAAAATGAACATTGAATATACGCTTCTAAATGTTGTCGCAGGTGGATCCTACAAGCATTGACATAACCAAGTTGCTTACTTATGCTAGAGTTGAAGCTGATGAGGAGGAGATATATGCACAGCTACATAGAGAGCTAGAGACCATAGATAGACACATCACTTGTTCACATCGTAGATCAGTCATTGCTATTCCAGCACAGAGGGGCACAGGCGAGGGTAGGGGCAGAGGCAGAGGCAAAGTTAGAGGTAGGAGTGGTGGAAGAGGAGCACAAGGAGGTCATGGTTGTGCCATCTGATGTGGCCATGGGAGAGCCATGGCTGTGGTCAGTACCTCGTTAGATACATAGTTTCCTTTTAGTTATATGTATCATGGATGTTTTTATCGAAGCTATACTTTTATATTAATATAAAATCTTGGCGAAAGTTTATTAGTCTAATTTTTATAGTTTCACAATATTGACAAATTTTAGTACAATTCTATATATTTCTGTTTGAATTTCTAAGTAAAATATGTAAATCTTGGTGAAACTTTTAAAAATTTTACATAAAACTTTCAAAACTTGGCGAATATTTCAAACTTTATTTTTATTAGGGCATATAAACTTTCGATGCTAATATAAAATTTTCACTTCTTAACGAAACTAACTTGAAAAAATCATCCATGATATGTATGAGGATTCAGATTTCATTCATGTCACATGTGACTACTAGACTGTTGGCATTGGCCTAGTTATTTATGACATATGCTTAAACTTTTTGATTGATGATGATTGACTATCATCTATGTAGCCCTCTAGGCTCTTGTTAAGTTGTAATTTGGAATTTTGAATATCAAATTGTCAGTTTGCACTTTAAACCTTAAAGTTGTGAGTCATGACTTGCAAGCTCATGAGTCTTGAGTCTTAAATTTTAACTTTTAAGTCTCGAGTCTTGACTTTTAACTTGCAAGAAGTCCTTGACCCAAAGTCTTGGCATTTAATTTTTCAGTCTTTATTAACAATTTGAGAAGTCTTCACTCTTAACTACATTGTACAATGTACTTCTAAAATGTTAAAACTAGCAGCTAGTCATGCTACCAAGTTGTACTTATACATACTTATATTTTTAAATTTAATATTTATTTAATATTATCATAGTTGGAAAACATGTCTTACGTGCCTTATCTTTAAGACACTTTAGACACTCGTGTCTAAACCATGTCTAACGTGTCGTGTCGTAACGTGTCTTACAACCATGCTTCTATGTCAAGCCCATGTTATGTATGAAATTCCTTTTTTGTAATGTGAAAAATCTTTTGTTGTGTATAATCCACCTTTCCACCTTGCTGCAAAAAGCAGTACAATGGATGATTTGTAAGGGTTAATGTTGTTTGTGAATGTTAAAAAAATTTATTAGCTATAAAAGTACATTGCAAAAGTTTAGTATTATTTGATTAAAAAAGCTACAAAGATCAATAGTTTTACAAAAATAGCTAGAGCTTCTATTGGCTCTACTCACCCATGCAAATACAAAGAGTGATAGAGAGAGGTGCAAATCCAAAGAGGAATACAATGAGAGACACCTCAAGAGATTAAGGATAGAGAGGGATATATATATATAGAGAGAGAGAGAGAGAGAGAGGGAGGGAGTTGCTAAAAACTGAGACACAGAGAAGGAAGATACTTCTTGAGGAGTCTCACTTTGTCTACATCTTTGTCCCCTCTTCTGTAAATAGGCTCGAAGGTAGTGGGAGTTCTCTTTTCTTCTTGTTATTCAGATGTTCTCTGGTTCTCTCTCGCGTCATGGTTTCTATACACAAAGACGTTGATTGAAATAGCATCAGTTAAAGTACTCATTCCACCACCCACTACCCCATCTTAAGTTATACTACACATGCCATTAATCATCATTTAAAGCACTTGTTATGGGAAAATATAAATTTAATATGTAAAACAACTAAACTAATGGTTTTAATGCTTGTTACATCACCTCTTGAAATGTGCTTACAAGAATAAATAACATAGCACAGTAACCTACTTTAACCCAGTTACAACCTCTACAGGACAATGACATTTGCACATAATATTTTTAAAGAGAGATTTTATTGTGGGCCGAGTTATTATGAGGAGCTATTTCTCACTATCAATTATATGGGGCATTTCCTTCCTCAGATTCATCAAGAAGTGGATTTTTTCTCTCCCCAAGGGTTTGGATGAAGCTTATCTATTCTAAAAAAGAGTAGAGAGAAAGTTGGGCTCTAATCCTAGGGCCATTTCTCCAAGTCCTACCCATCAAGCTCTTTCAAGCACTTAGAAAATATATCATCAGGTTCTTATCATTTTGTAGGTCACCCCAAGATGGAAAGTATGCAAAGTAATGAGGAGTTTGTTGTCATTTTAGAGTATGCAAAGTAAAGAAGAGTTTGCGCTCACACTAAGAAGTTAGGACACTTTCAGAAAGAATGTCCGTCAAATCATTATTCTCATTCACATGTGATATATTGTAAGTGTTTTCATACAAGACCAAGTCAATCCTCAATTGCAATTTTTAACTCAATCTTTGGCCTATGACATCTTGGATTCCCACCCCAACTAGCGCTACTACCTTGTTTTCCTCAGCCACCCCTCGTGTTTTCGCCAGATGACCTCATATTGGAGGGCCTCCATTATTGCATTTTCTGGCAGCTAATAGACCATCAGTCATGTAGGGGTTCCCATCCATGGATGTTTCTCTTTGGACTCTAGTGCTTCTTGCTTTGTTACCCATTGCCTTGGCTTCTCTTGCTCATTGCTCTATTTGGCTTAACATTTTTGCTTCCTTCTCTACTTCTGCCCTTTGCTTTTTTCCACTTCTCTTTTCTCTTTGCCTTAATCTTCTACTATTGAATTTTGTCTCTACATTGCGCCCCTTTTGTTACTTGACATTGGAGCTTTGTTAGTTGATTTGGCACCAATTACCTTTGTTGCTTCATCTTAAATCCTGGGCGTCGACTTGTCGTTTGGACCTTGGTGCCTTTGGCCTTTGATCTTCATTGTTAACATTGAATTTCTTTGAAGTTAAAATCTATCCTCCCGTTTGAGCTTGTGCATGTCCTCATGGACTTCTTTGGCTTCCATTGTCATGTGTCAAAATGGTCATTCTTCATCCTCATTATTATGTATCTTCTTTTAATCTCACGCATGCAATTAAAAATTCTTCTAACTTTTGCATGATTTTGGTCATCAACACCTCATTGGTAGAACTTGTTCATGAAAGTTCTATCATATTCTTTCAACAATTTTTCTAGTCAATGAAATTGAAGTAATTATAAGTTTTTACATTTTGTCTGACAAGAAATTTCTTGAAGAAGAATAGAGCAAAGAAATTGGTATGTGTGTATGCAAATGGTAGAGTTTTGGATGATGTTAAGGGACACAATAGTGATGGAGATATAGAAAATTGGGTACATTGCTATCTCTTGGATCCCTTGCATGATGCTACCATCATTGGGGTAGTGGAAACTAATGTAGCTGACACAAGTTCTAGTGACACTGAGGATGATGCTACCGTGTATGTACAATGGTATCATACTTTGAATAGTATTCAAATTTCAAGCTCCAAGATTTAGTTTCATTACAAAAAATTATGTCACTACATATATTTTAGTTTTTACAATCAGCAAGTGTGTTTATGTCTTTGAAAATTTGAAGTGACCACTAACATGCATGCAAGTGATGATGTAAGGAATGCTAGCAAAACTACACTAGTGTGCATGCAATACTAACATTTGCCAACAGAGCATGATGTTGCAAATGATCATGGTATAGATAGATTCTTGTGTGTGTATGTGTGTGTGTGTGTGTGTGTGTGTGTGTGTGTGTGTGTGTGTGTGAGAGAGAGATGGAAAACATAGTGTGCCGTCCCACACCTATGTTAATAGTAGGCATATTTGATGGGATATCTCAAGGTGTATGCCTCAGGCACACCTTGGTTTCTATGTGTGAGTGCTAGAGGCACAGTTAGGTGCCCACAAGCATAGTTAGGTGGTGGAGAGCCACACAGGATGATTGAGAGAATCTAGGAGCAGATTGAGGAGATGATTGTGGAGCTCTGAAGTCATCAGTGATGTCAGTGAGCATGTATGAGGTGCCTACTTAAGGACCTCACTCTTCTTCATTCCAAAAATGCAAGCAATGCAAGTATTCTGAGTTTGTGTCCATTCTTTGCTTTCCTTTCAGCTTACCAATATGGTATCAGAGCCCTTTGATCCCCCTTGAGCCCATTTCTGCCACATCATCATCTTCTTCTTCATCTTCTTCTTCTCCATTTTCCTCCTTCCTCCCAAAATCTTTGAGAGCTTGGTTCTCTGCCTACAACGACCATTGCCCAAACCCTCTGAGCTGTAAACTCCTTTAGTATGGGCAAACTTCTGTTGAGATATCGAGCTTCACTCGCGATATGCCAGGGTGACCGTTGTGCATTTATGTCACCGACTTGTTAGCTACAGATGCGATTGGTACACCGCCCACGAATAATAGCTGGATGACAGCTATCTTTATCTACTCTAGTTCGTGGCTCAGTTAGTATGCCACCTTAGTTAGTTGAGTTTGGTTTTGAGACCCACATATAGGGTTCTTCTATTTCTTTGTACTAGAGTTCTTTTGGCTTACACAACTAAGAAGAGGAAAACTGTTTTCAGCCTCCACCTTTGTGTGTATTCCCCCATTGTGTATGTGAGAAAGCCGAAAGTGAGACTCCTTCCCTCTCTCCCACTATCTTCACATGGTATCAGAGCCTTGTTCGTGGTAAGGAGCTCAAGAAAGCAAACCAAGTTCGTGGTGTCCTGGTAAGAGGACCAGTGTTGCTTTCCTATTTCAAGTTTGGGAGCAAATCTCTGCAGGTAGCATAGCCAGAAGTGCAAGAGTGCACTGTCTCAGATTGAAACGCCCTTCGCGGTGTGGCAAGAGTGCAGTATATGCTGGGGGAGTTCGAGGCCATTCCGGTGCCCGTTTTGAAGGCGGAAGTTCTTCGCAGGCACTCAGAAAAAGGCCCTGTTTTTGCTGTGCGACCACTGCTCGGCTGGTCGGTGAAAAGTTGCCGCAGAAATTGCATCGTATGCCTATGTGCAGAGATTTGGGAGTTGCAGAATCATGCTTGTTGCCTGTTCATGCAAAATCGTCACTAGGAAGTGACTGTGGTCAAATACCACATTCGTCAATTTTGCAGATCTGCCCGTGTGAGGCAAAAGCTGTGTTTTTTGCAGTGACAGAATATTTTGCAGTGTTCTGTAATGGCGTATGATTCTCTTTCGTAGATTGTCACTGAAAAGCTTGACAAGAACAACTTCCAGGCATGGAAGTTTAGAATGACGAATTTCCTTATGGGAAAAGGCTATTGGGAGTTCATTACAGGAAATGAAGAAGAACCAGTTCTTCCTAATGTTCCCAATCAACACGAAATGCAGGCATTTAAAGGATGGCATGAGAGAGCCAGAAAAGTTATGTATTGGCTGTCTATCAGTATTTCAGACTCTATGATTATGCATATTCAGGATGCAAGTACACCAAAGGAGGCATGGGACACTTTGGCAAAAATGTATAGCACAAATACACAAGCCAGGAAAATGCAGCTCAAACAGGAGTTGCATAATGTGCAGAGAGAAAATTTAAGCATAAATGACTACCACATGAAGGTGAAGAAAATTGCAAATGCACTTGCTTCCATTGGGTCGCCAGTGGAAGATGATGATCTAGTTTCTGTGACCTTGAATGGTCTAGGAAAGGATTATGCATAGTTCCGAACATCCATTGCCGTCCGTGAAAAATTTCGTGATTTTGAAGAGTTGTTTGCTCTTCTAATTTCTGAAGAGCAGAGAAATGGGGGTGCATCTTCTTCAAGCGGAACTTCAAAAGAAACTGTCTTCTACTCAAATGCTAGAAGAGGTAGAGGCAAAGGTAGAGGAGGCCGATCTGCAGGCCATGGTAGAAATCAGAATATGCAGCAAACTCAAGAAAACCAGTCCTATGCAGGAGGACATGGTAACTCTAGAGGCAAGGGGAGCCAAAGAGGCCGTGGTGGATGGCAGAGAGGCCAAAATGCAAACAGCAATGTTGAATGCTACTACTGTGGAAAAATGGGACATATGGCTAAAGACTTGCTACAAAAAGCAGAATGACATTATGAATGGAAAATTGCAGCAAGGCAATTATGCATCTTCCAGTAGACACGGTGATGACAGAAATGAGCATCTATTTATGGTGCAGCATATGACCAATTCTATGACAAGTGCAAAAGAACGAAATGATGTGTGGTATGTTGACTCAGGTGCGTCAAACCACATGACAGGTCATGCAGAATGGATGCAGGATGCAAGGAAAATGGAAAAACCAGGATTTGTGGACTGGTGATGATACTGCACATCCTATTATGCAGATTGGTAAAATTTCTTTGTCTATGTAGGATGGGAAATAGAAATACCTGTCTGATGTATTTCATGTCCCAAACATCACTAAGAACCTGGTTTCTATTGGTCAAATGGTTGAGCAGGGCTTGCAGGTCAGATCTAATCCTCATGGATGCTTTGTTGAGGATATGAAAAATAACGGTCGCTTGATAGCAAAAGGAAAGAAGAAGGGCAGAATGTTTACATTGGATGTGGACATGCCTGAATTGAGTGCAGCAATGTCTGCACATGGGACCGGTGTAGTTGCAGATATTGATATCTGGCATAAATGCATTGGTCATGTTAATATATAGCGACTTAAATCAATGCAAGCCCAAAATATTGTTGCAGGATTGCCTAAATTCAAGGTTGCAGAAATGCATAAGGGTTGTAAAGCCTATCAATTTGGAAAATAGGCAAGGAAACCATTTCCTAGGCATGTTCAAGAGAGTAAAAAGCCATTGGAATTAATCCACTCTGATGTGTGGACTACTAAAGCTGCATCTATTGGAGGCTGTCACTATTTTGTCACATTTATTGATGACTTCAGTAGAAAACTTTGGGTGTATTTTATGAAAAAGAAAAGTGAAGTGTTTGGGAACTTCAAAGCTTTTAAGGCTATGGTTGAAAAAGAAACAGGCCTGCAAATAAAATGCCTAAGATCAGATGGAGGGGGAGAGTACCTCTCAAATGAGTTTGCAAGGTTCCTGTAGGAGCATGGCATAAAGCAACAATATTCATGCAGTCATACCCCATAGCAAAATGGAATTGTAGAAAGAAAAAACAGGCATATTGGAGAGGTATCTCGGGCCATGCTAAATGAAAAAGATCTACCAGATTATTATTGGGCTATTATTATTGGGCTGAAGCAGTTGCTACAGCAGTTTATATAATGAACAAGATTCCCACTGCAGCAATACATGGCATGACACCAGAGGAGATGTATACTGGTAGGAAACCAAACATTTCTCATTTGAAAATTTTTGGTTGCATTGCCTATGTCCATGTGCCAGATGAGTTGAGGTCCAAGTTGGATCCAAAGGCTGAGAAGTGCATCTTTATTGGTTATTCTCTACAGCAGAAAGGGTATAGATGCTATAACCCTTCTACACGTAAGTTCACAGTGAGTAGAGATGTTGTTTTTGATGAGATGAGAAGCTAGTATAAACCAGTAAATGTGATGATTGATGTAGATGCACAAAATGGTAATGCTACACAAAATTCACAGCAGCAATCACAAAATATCAATGGACTTGCAGTGCCCTCTAGTAGTGGTTCACATACTTTGCCATGGACAGGTAGATTGAGATCAGGAGAATCTCCTCAAAGCAATGTAGATAGTGGTACGCAGGTATCACGAAAAGGAAAAGAGAAGGTAGATCAACCCATGTTTGATGTGAATGCAGGTCACTCTTATGTGGATGGTGAATCCAGTGGCTCAAAACAGAGCATTGATGATGAGTTGGGTATTCCTTCTATTGTTACACCTGGAGTAAGGAAGACCAGGGATGTTTTGAGAGCACCTGGAAGTGAGCCTATTTTGCGCAGGTCTACCAGGGTTAGGTATCCTGTGGATAGGCTGAAATATGATGGATTTACAATCATTCACTATGCCTATATGGTCAAAGTGATACAAGAACCAGAACCCACTTGTTTTGAGCAAGCCATGGGAAATGAAAAATGGGAGAAAGCCATGGATGAAGAAATGGATGCCTTGGAAGCAAATGCTACATGGGAATTGGTGCCTTTGCCTAAAGATAAGAATGCAATTGGCTGTAAGTGGGTTTATAAGATCAAGCACAATGCAGATGGTTCTGTGAATAGATACAAGGCAAGATTAGTTGTCAAGGGGTATGCACAGACATATGGCATTGATTATGAAGAAACATTCAGTTCGGTTGCAAGGATGGCAACTGTAAGAGCAGTCATGACTTCCTTGTTGAAGATTGCCAAAACAATGGTTGCCAAAAAGGAAGAAACTACAAAGCCAAAGATCTACCCTCTCATGGCACTTTTATTTGACTCCAAGTACAAGAAAAAGATGAAGGTCAGATACCTAAGATATGCTTCTCTACACAACTATGGAGATGACAAGATAATTGTTCTCTTGAAGGATATGATTTTCAGATCCACTTGTTCTATCATAGTACCATCTTATAAGGCACTAGACACTGCCCATGTGGTAAGACCTTGCCTTGACATGGATATTTTGCCTCCACAAGATGAGGCATCCCATGAAGATTATGCATTTTAAATCATCTCTATGTATGCTCCAGATCTCTCTTTTTATGTCAAGGTACTCAGCCTGGATAGTCCTCCAAAATGAATGAAATAAACTATTGTGTTTTGTGTGTTTTGTAAACACCTCTGGTCACCTTATGATGTAGGCCATGTGTATGTTTTGCTCCATGGTACCTCCTGCAGGCATTGTATGCATGTACATGCAGGGGAGATAACCATTGGAAGGTCTTTTTGTATCCCTTTTTGTCTACCTTACACCCATGGGAACCCTTGCTAGCATGAGAACCTAGCCATAGATTTATCCTTGACCACCATGAGATGGCATGAGAAACTATGAGACTAGATGTATCCTTGACATAGCCTGAGGCATTCCCTCGAGGGGGGGTTTGATGGGATATCTCAAGGTGTATGCCTCAGGCACACCTTGGTTTCTATGTGTGAGTGCTAGAGGCACAGTTAGGTGCCCACAAGCACAGTTAGGTGGTGGAGAGCCACATAGGATGATTGAGAGAATCTAGGAGTAGATTGAGGAGATGATTGTGGAGCTCTGGAGTCATCAGTGATGTCAGTGAGCATGTATGAGGTGCCTACTTAAGGACCTCACTCTTCTTCATTCCAAAAATGCAAGCAATGCAAGTATTCTGAGTTTGTGTCCATTCTTTGCTTTCCTTTCAGCTTACCAACAATATTACCACGTTCATCAAGATCCAATCATGTTGGGAGGGGGCAAGACAATAGGGTTATTTCTCTCTATCAAGGTCTAGTAAGATTACATGTGAACTTTGTCTCAATGATTGTCAAAATATGTTGCAAATATGGAAGCTCAATGCTCAATTCAATGATTATGGAATATGCTTAAAATATTGTGTTTCTTTTCATAGCTTGATAGTACAACATAGCATTAGAGAGGACTTGAATCCCAAGAAGGGCATGGGATTACATTACCAGGCTTGTTGGGAATCAATATAAATGCAACATGTGCCATTAAGGGTGCATAGAATTAGGTGCAAGAAGGTGATTTCAGATGTCCACAAAGCTAGGGCTGAAATATTGCTTGCATAGTGTAAGAAAGCCATAGCAACACATAGGAAGGCCCATAAAGATCCTGCAAATCAAGAACCAATAATTCAGAAACACAACGAGCATCTAAGCATCCGAAAGTACCTAACACTTGGGAATTCGAAATTCAAAAGTATCAAACAACTAGACAATCGGAAGTACCAAATAGCTAGAAATATAACAAGCATAAGCCACATATGTATGACAAGAGGCAAGCTAGTGTGGATTAGACACAGCTCACATAATCATAGTGGGAATGAAATAACAACCTCTTCACATCCATGTTGGGATATATGTGATCAAGTGCTTGCTAGGTGCATGTGTGCATCCACTAGCAGTCATATGGTTGTGTGTGTGTGCATAGAAGAGGCACACTTAGGGCAGAGAAGTTCATCACCAGGGTGAAGAATCTGCGTGATCAGATGACTACGATTGGCGTCACCATCACCAACGAGAATCTAGCACAAAGGTGCATACGGATTCTCCCACCAAAGTACAACGGCCTTGTTATGGCATTGAATGCACAGAACAGAAATCCACCCCTCAACTTTGAGGATTTCAGCGCGATGCTTCTAGAGGAGGAGATGCGTCAAAAGATGAGGACTAGAGAAGATTCGGCTTTCTCGACTGGATCAAAGAAAGGTAAGGGAAGGACTTTAGTAACCCATCTTCTTCTGATGATAAAAAGAGAAAGAAGAAGATCAAGTGCTTTTATTGCAACAAGGCAGGGCACAAGCAGAATGAGTGCCGGAAGAAGATTGCAGATGAGAAGAACGGAGTAAAGAAAGAGTCCAGCAACAGCACACAGGCAGTACCAGTAGAGCTATTCATAGCAATTGAGGAGATTTGCACAGAGGCAGTTCCATGTACCTATAGATGAACCTTGGATTATTGACAGTGGTGCATCGTGCCACAAGGATTGGTATACCTCTCTACATCCGGTAGGAAATGACATCCTAGTAGCAGTTGGCAATGATGCAAAATGTCCGGCAAAAGGAAAAGGTACGATTGCTCTCAAGTCAGATGGAGTTATAAAACAGTTGTCCGATGTTCTTTATGTGCCAGATATCAAGAGGAACTTGTTGTCCATTTCTGTGATCATGGATCGGGACCTCAAAGTTCAATTTGATAAGAATGGTGCACAGATTTTGGATCTTCAAGGGAAGGTCATTGGTAAAGGTACACGGCGCAACAACATCTATGAACTCTCAACTTTCAATGCTCGAGCTGATGTTACAACACTAAGCTATGGCATGAGAGGTTTGGTCATCTAAACCTTAGGTCTTTAAAGGAGATGCATAAAAGTGGAATGATTATAGACCTAGGGCAAAGGCTCCTCTAGAGCTCGTTCACATGGACCTCTGCGAAAAGATGGAGACAGAAGCTTTGGGTGGTTCCTACTACTTCATGATGCTGATCGACGACTATAGTAGAAGGATATGGATATACTTCCTGAAGACTAAAGATGAGGCTTTTAGTAAGTTCAAAGAATGGCATGTAATGGTCAAGAAAGAAATGGGGAGGAAGGTGAAGAAGTTGAGATCAGATAGAGGTGGAGAGTTCACATCAAGTGAATTCGAAAGTTACTGCAAAAGTCATGGGATTAAGAGGCAGAAACTCCCGCCGCAAAATGGAGTAGCAGAGTGCAAGATGTGCATCATCTGTGAAATGGGCAGGAGTATGATGAAAGGGAAAGATTTGCCAAAGACTTTCTGGGCTGCATAAGGAGCTATTTTAAATAGTTTTGGAAAAAAATTGCAGATTTGTATAGAAAAGGGATACATTTTATTAATGAAAAAATTTACAGATACAGGATTTTAAATATAGGCCTTGAATGCACGTGATATGGAGGGTTTGTACATAGTGACCCCACTGAGGAAGAACTCAAGTGCCTTGAAGAAGCACAGGGTGATGATAGATGGATGGAGGCTATGCAGTTGGAGTATGGCTCCATAATGAAGAACAACACTTGGGACCATGTGGATCGACCACCAAAATGCAAGGTAATTGGCACCAAGTGGGTGTACAAGACCAAGTACAAGTCCGACGGCATGTTGGATAAGTACAAGGCTCGGCTCATGGCAAAAGGATTCCCACAGGTACATGGTTTTGATTATCAGGATACTTTTTCTCCCATAGCTCGACTAACCACAATTCGCAATGTTTTGGCTTTAGCAGCACAGGAAAGTTGGGCCATGTTTCAGGTGGATATAAAATCTACCTTTTGGAATGGAGATCTCAAGGAGGAGGTATATGTGGAACAACACAGGTTGACATTTTCATCCTTTGTAGCATAACAAGACATTGCTTTATGTTTTGGCTTTTCACATATTTTGCATAAGCAAGCCATGAGAGGGTCTAACCCAAGTATTGGGCAGTGTCTTCTCTCTTACAGAGCTTAGAATAACAACTGAAATGCTTCAAAATATAAGGATTTAATGTAGCAAAGTCTTGTGACCAAATTTCAAACAATGATGCTTCTTCTTACATGCTTCATAGAGGTGGCTAAAATGAATACTTTCCAATCAAAACTAGGTCTAGCAATTCAAAACAAAACTGAAGCCACACTTGTACTGAAGTTATTGAAAGTTTCAAAAAACCAGAAATGCTAGAGTAGCATTTTATGTAGCATCATCTTCAAAAACTTGTCCAAAACTATCAAAACCAAAAGGCTGAACTTGGAGGGCTTGTAGCTCACTCTTCAAAGCAAGGAAAAGAGGGATTTCTAAAGCAAAAGAAAGCTCATATACCAGAGAGGGTCCAGCACAGAGGTTGGACGAAATGGTGCGCACTTTTGCCTGGGGGAGTTGCTACAGGCTGAACCTGAGTTTTGACAATTTCTCCTTCGTTACTAAACCAAATGAGCTGAAAAATGGCTCAAAATCTTTGCCTTGAGGTCGCCCATCTACTCCTAAGAGGGCTCAGGCAATGGCAGAGTAGGCAAGGAGTATTGAGCAATAGAAGAAATTCACTGTTTGGAGAATGGCAGCCAACAAAGACGTTTTTTTCTCAATTGCTTGCAAGTGGAAGTTAAGAAGATAGTGGGAGAGAGGGAAGGAGTCTCACTTGCAGCTTTCTCACATACACAATGGGGGAATACACACAAAGGTGGAGGCTGAAAACAGTTTTCCTCTTCTTAGTTGTGTAAGCCAAAAGAAAGAAATAGAAGAACCCTATATGTGGGTCTCAAAACCAAACTCAACTAACTAAGGTGGCATACTAACTGAGCCACGAACTAGAGTAGATAAAGATAGCTGTCATCTAGCTATTATTCGTGGGCGGTGTACCAACCGCATCTGTAGCTAACAAGTCGAACAAGTCGGTGACATAAATGCACAACGGTCACCTTGGCATATCGCGATTGGAGCTCGATATCTCAACATTCCCCCTCGAGCTCAATCCCAATTCCTGCACACCAAGCAGGTCTCTGAACTTGCGTAGCTTCTCTGTGCCCAATGCTTTTGTGAATATGTCAGCTACCTGATCCTCTGTGCTGACATAAACTAGATCAATAAGACCTAGTAAAACCTTCTCCCGCACATAGTGATAATGCACCTCAATGTGCTTTGTTCTAGCATGATAGACTGGGTTATTTGCCAAGTGTATGCTACTCATGTTGTCACAATAAATGACAACTGGCCCATCTGTAGACTGATGCATATCATAGAGTAGCTTATGCAGCCAAGCTACCTCACATGCAGCCATTGTTGCACCCCTATACTCAGCCTCTGTGCTCGACAAGGCAACTGTAGGCTGTTTCTTGCTGCTCCAAGTGACTGCAGCACTCCCAAAAGAGAACACATATCCACTAGTAGATCGTCTATCAGAAATACTACCAGCCCAATCAGCATCAGTGTATCCATGCAATTGTATCTGAACTCCAGCCTCATAAAATAGTCCATACTGTAATGTGGACTTCACATACCTGAGTATGCGTCTAGCCGCATCCAAATGCGGTTTCCTTGGAGCCTGCATAAACTGACTTACCAATCCAACAGCATAGCTTAAATCTAGCCTGGTAATAGTCATATAAATCAAACTTCCTACTATGCGTCTGTACATAGTAGGGTCTTCCAGAAGCTCACCTGCATCCTTGCTCAGCTTCACATTCTGCTCCAAAGGAACTGAAATAGGCTTACAGCCTGTCATCCCATATTTGGATAGCATGTTCAATCCATACTGCCTCTGCAAGAGCTGTATCCCACTTGGTGATCTAATCACCTCAATGCCCAAGAAATAACGCAGCTCTCCCAAATCCTTCATCTCAAACTTCTGCTTCAATAGCATTTTCACATGAAGGATATCTTCATCACTATCACCTGTGATGATCAAATCATCAACATAGATGACAAGCAGCATAATACCTTTCTCTGTTTTTCTCACATAGAGTGAGAAATCTGCCTTGGAAATCTGAAAGCCAATAGTGACAAGATACTATCCTATCTTGTCAGACCATGCTCTAGGTGCTTGCTTCAAGCCATACAAGGCTTTCTTCAACCTGCAAACAAACTCAAGATGAATAGCATGAACATAACCTGCTGGCTGCTCCATAAAGACCTCTTCTTGCAAATCACCATGCAAGAAGGCATTCTTTACATCCATCTGATGTAAAGACCATCCCTTTGATGCAGCCATAGCACCAGGTTTTGTGATCCCCGGTTCAATCCCCGATTCAGAAGGTAAAGTCTGTAAACTGAAGAAGGCACTTTATGGGCTGAAACAGGTCCCACGAGTGTGGTACCAGTGGATTGATGCCTACTTTCTGCAAAATGGGTTCAGGAGGAGCCCATTTGATACAAATTTGTATATCTTCAGAGAAGGAGGCAAGTGTATGATCGTGGTCCTCTATGTGGACGACCTTGTCATAATAGGAAACCATGAAGAGAAGATCTCATAGACAAAGCATTTGCTAGGAAGAGAGTTTAAAATGACAGACCTCAGACTGATGCATTTCTGTTTGGGGATTGAAGTTTGACAAGAGCCAAAACAAATCTTCATCTCATAGCTGAAGTATGCTGGAGAGATATTGAAGACATTTGGCATGGCTGAGTGCAAGATAGTTGGCACCCCTATGGAGGTTGACGTGAAGCTCTCAAATGAGGATTCATCACCATTGGTGGATGAAGCAAAGTACAAAAGTCTTGTGGGAAGCTTGATTTACTTGTGCAACACGCAGCCGATGAACATCAGCTTTGCGACTAGTCTACTAAGCAGGTTTTCCAATAAGCCCCAGGAGAACCATTGGAGGGCAGGGATGCAGGTGTTGAAATATTTCAAAGGCACACTTGATTATGGCATCACCTATACCAAGGGCAACATCTTGACCAGATTTTGTGACTCAGATTGGGTAGGAGACGTGGACAGTAGGAAATCAGTGACAGGTTACTATTTCTCTCTTAGATCTGGAGCTGTGTCATGGGTCAGCAAGAAGCAACCCACAGTTGCTCTTTCTTCTACCGAGGCTAAGTACAAAAATCAGCATGTTTTGCTTCTTGTGAGGCAGCATGGTTGAGGAGGATTTTAGGGGACATCGGTGCAGTGCAAAACAAGCCTACGCAGTTATCACGTGACAATCAGAGTTGCATGGCGATTGCAAAGAACCCTGTGTTCCATGCTCGCACAAAACACATTGAGATTCAATATCACTTTGTACGTAAGCTCATCATGGATGGAGAGGTCGAATTGGTGTACTGTCCGACTACAAAGAATGTTGTGGAAATCTTCATGAAGGCTCTTGGAACAGACTTGTTGGAGAGGCATCTTCATCGACTTGGCATTGGGCCGAAAAAGTAAGTTCACTTGTGGGTGGACATTGAGGGGGGGGTGTTAGATATCAATGCTCCACTCTTGTGTAACTATGTGGGAACCAGCTAACTACTTTTAAGCCCCCCATATGAGGAGAAGGCATTTGAGTAGCTCGGTTATCCGGTAGGTGCTGGTTGACACCAGATGGGAGCCATGTGTGGCCTGATGGCTGGACGGCTTTAGATAGAGTTGGCACACTGCCAACTAGGCTACATGCAAGTGTGGGAAGGCATCCCATGACTGACCGCATTGAGGGTAGATGGAGCATTTCTCGAGGCAGCCCACTCTCTGGTTGTGGGGCCCATTTGGAGCCCCAGACGATCTCAGATGGCTCTAGGCCATGGTTCTATCGTGTGGTCGGTGGCCTATTTCACCGCGGCTATTTTGGGTGGACTGGGTCGGTCACCCAATTGGGTCTAATCGACTATGACTGGTGGCTATATAAGAGCAAGCCCATGAAGCCCATTATCATTACTGGCTACAGCAACCCTGATTCCTAAGCATCTAGCCTCCGTCCTCTATTGTTTCTAGCATGCCATCGAAGCTTCTCACACAAGAGCACACGGTTGGGAGGCAGTGCCATCTATTGTATCAGTTTTACAGTAATCACATTTTTTATTCTCCATACTATTTGCTTTTCTCTCTTGCATACGAGATCATGTTATCTGTTGAGCACAGACATTGTATTGTTTTCTTATAGGGCTTCTGAGATTACAAAGAACATCCAAAAGTAAGTGAGAAAATAGGCATCTGAGAATGGTGATCACGTCCAAATGAGTACTCAATAGTAATCCAGAGTACTCAATAGTAATCCATATGTGCCATGTCCAAAAAAGTACTTAATAAATAATCTATATGACGTGCCATGTCCAAACGAGTACTCAAGAAGTAATCCATATGTGTTCTTAGATATTATCACCTTAAAGACCTTAAACCTTGTCACATCCAAACAAGTATGCAATAAGTAATCCATAGGTGCCACATTGAAATGAGTACTCAATAAGTAATCCATATGTGTTCATCATGAAATCCATATAAGTATGTGTCACATCCAAATGAGTACTCAATAAGTAATCCATATGTGCCATGTCCAAACAAGTACTCAATAACTAATCTATATGTTCATCTGAAAGACGTTGAATCTTTCCACGTCCAAATGAGTACGCAATATGACCGTATAAAAATGAGTACTCAATAAGTAATCCATATGTGTTCTATTAACTAGAAAAGAAATCAAGGCATGAGGCTAGGCGTTAGGCATGGCGACGCTCGAGGGCCATGGAGGAAAAGGGAACGTGAGGGGAGAAGCATTAACATAGGTGGGGAAAAGGGATTAAGAGGGGTGGGAAGGAAGAGGGAGACTATGGCACAAGGGGGAAGGAAGAGGGGGAAGAGGAGCATGTACATGATAGGAGGTGGAATGTAGAGGTGGAGACATCAAGGGAAGAGAGCCACACTTTATTTGAAAGGAAGGATGGGGGAAATCAAAGTACTAGCTAGGTGGCTTTCCAAGAATGAGCGTGTGACGTCAAGGAATAGCCCCCCCCCTTTCATAGCCAAGAGAGGGGGTCTCTTCCAATAAATGCATCCTCCCACATGCATGGTGTGTGTGGAAGAGTCTCCCATGTGGGCTAGGTGGGTACGCACTTTCAATTGTGTGCGACAACCCTTTGCCTCATTTTTCCACATAAATCAAACCTCATATCCCAAGTCTAAGATACTCCCTTGGTCTCCTCCCAATTTTATAATTCATTCAAACATCTAGGAGGACAAGTGGAGGGTTGGCACAAGAAGTCTTGCCACCTCATCGTACTTTCCCAATTATTTAACTTGCATTATTTGACTATCTACACCCCCCTTAAATGAGCCTATCCTACATGGAGGAAATAATCCAATATAATATCCATCTCCGCCTATTTTATATTACTTCTCCCACGGTCCTTGGGCCATGGCTCACTAAATGCAGGCATGGGGCCACCTAGGTGGAGGGGTGGCACATGGAGGAACCATGCCACCTTACCATTTTATAACATAACTACCATGGATTATGTACAACACACCTTATGGGTCCTCTTACGTGGAAGGGTGGCACATGGTCATGCCCTGCCACCTTAACCCTGGGCCCTAACCATGGGCCCTATGCACACCATATTTTATTATACTATTGCCACACATACAAGCACACACATATATTTATGCCTTTTACCTTGGTCAAATTTATCCATAACAATTTCCCCCCCCCACGCAGGGAATGCACAGCATTTCCATGCCTAGGACCATCACAAACAAAGAAGGGCTTGAGATAACGCTTATTGATCACCTTCTTGCCATATGGCTCATGCAGCTTCTGTACTTGTACAGGCCCATTGCTACATTTGTTGATGACTTTGTATGGACCGGCGGTCCATAGTGGAAGGAACTTTTTATCCATCTAATGGTCCAATATATTATCAAATCATAGCATAGCATCCCCCTCAGCAAAGTGTCTTTTCCATCCCTTGAGAATCTTAGCATCCATGCAGGTCTTTTGTCGATTCTTTTGGATGTCTATGTGATGGAGTGCAAGGCGTCGGATTTCATCTAGCTTCTCAAGTTGTACCAACCTAGCCTCTACATGTTCATCTTCTGTCATCCTCTGTTCTTGTGCCAATCTGAAGGCCGAAATTTCTATCTCTAGTGGTAAAACTACCTCAGTACCATACACCAACTCAAAAGGAGTGTGACATGTAGATGTTTTATGGGTGATGTTGTAAGCCCGCATGGCTTCAGTGACCTTCTGATCCCACTAACTCTTATTCCCCATGGCGATTTTCCCCATGGTTTTACAAAGGAGGCCGTTGGTCTACTCCGTTTGTCCCATGGATGCTCGATAATAGATGCTAGAAGTGCGATGATCAATACCCATGTGATCCATTTGCAACTCCACTACTTCATTTAATAATGGAATCCCATGGTTAGATACTATTTCCATGGGTGTCCCAAACCTTGTGCAGATACATTCAAATATGAAATTTGAAACTGCCTTACCATTTGCAGCGAGAAGGGCGATAGCTTCAGCCCACTTAGTGACATACTGAGTGGCTACCAAAAGATACTTCTTTTTGTAGGAAGTCATGGGCAGGGGCCCAACAAAATCTATTCCCCACTTTTGAAATGGATGGATGGACATCACTGGATGATGTTGCCCAGGACACAAATCCTTCCTACCAAAGAATTGACATGGTTCACAAGTTTTGCAATACATAGTGACATCCTTGAACAAGGTTGGCCAACAGTACCCAGCATGTAAAATCTTCTTAGCTGTATAGTCACCGGCATAATGGCCTCCACAAAATCCATCATGATAATGCTTCAATACCTTAGGTACTTCATCTGCATCAATGGCCCATCTTAGTACCCCATCCATGCCTTGATGGTAAAACACCCCATCAAAGAGAGTGTAGCACCTACTATCTCTACGGATCTTCTTTCTCTCATAGCTAGTACTTTCTGGAGGAAAGGAGAAAGAGGTCAGAAATCTATAGATACCACCATACCATGGATCCCCAACTTCTATGGCTGCTACAAGGGTTACATCAAGGCACTCCTCTAAATCAATCAAACCATTCTTCAAGTTGGAACAACCCCCCTTTACAATTTTGAAAGAAAAATCATATTCTTGTAGAATTGCCAACCATTTGGCCAACCGGCCCATGGGATTTGGTGATTGAAGAACTTGCTTTGCAAGACCATTGCTAGAGATTATAATGAAGGACTTTCCAGCCACATAATGCTTAAATTTCTCAATGCAAAACACCAAAGACAAGGCATGCTTGTCAGCTTCAGAGTAGCGTCGTTTAGTTTCGAGCAATTGTCGAGAAGCAAATCTAATGGGATACATGAACCTATCGTCCCCTTGCTGGAGAAGAATACCTGCTAGAGTGTGTTCACCAAACCCAGGATTGATATAGAAAGTCTTTGACCAATCAAGATTGCATAGAATGGGTTATGAAGCCAAAGCACTCTTGATTTGTACAAACTCATGATCACAATCCTCATCCTAAGAGAAATCAACTCCACCTTTTAATAGCATAGTCATGGGTCACATCAAAGCAGCATATTGATCAATGAAGCGACGATAGTATCGTGCTAGATTGATAAATAAGCACACCTGACATTTGGTTGTTGGTGGGGAGAGCTTGAGGATAGCTTCTACCTTCTCGGGGTCAGAGGCTTGAAGTACTCGGATGAGACAATATGCTCCAGTAACCTCCCTTGATTGGCCCCAATGGTGCATTTATTAGGGTTGAGACTGCCATTTGCATCATTGACCCTTTGGAAGGCCAACCTAACCTTCATGACATGCTCCTTACGTGCCGAGAATATACAAAAATCATCTTAAAACACCTCCAAGAAAACCCTCAAATAAGGAGCAAACACCATCTGCATAAATCTTTGAAAGGTAGCAGGAGCATTGGTGAGGCCAAATGGCATTACTTTGAATGCAAACGTCCCCCAAGTTGTGGCAAATGTGGTTTTAAGCACATCCTCCTCAGCAATTCTGATTTGATAAAACCCAGAGTAACCATCACAAAAAGTATACATCTCATGACCACTTACCTTCTCAAGAATGAGGTCTTGGAAGGGAAGAGGGTGATGGTCCCTCTTGGTGGCCGCATTGAGTTTCTTATAGTTGATGCAGACCGGCCACTTGTTGTTTTTCTTTGGGGTGACTACCACTAGTGAAACCCATTCAGTATTTTGGACCGAAACAATAAACCCAGCTTCTACAAGAATCCATAACTCTGAGTGCAAAGCGTCGGTCTGTAGGGGCCCTAACCTCCAATACTTCTAAGCCACTAGCTTAGCATTAGACTTTAGCTCTATCTTTTGTTCTATGATAGTCACATGGCAAAGGTGGTGGTAGCTAGTTGCGAAGAGGTCAAGGAAATCTTTGAACATTTCTAGGAATTTGTCTTTCTCACTTGGAGTGAGATCTAGGGAAAGCATAGATTCAAGCTGTTGAGGACTAGATGTTAGCTTTTTTGCACAAGATGGGGTCAGAGACACCCCTTGACAAAATATGAAGAGGGAAGAGGAGAAGAGTGGAGATGAGGAGAGAGGGCACATCTAGAGAGCACACCACAAATGACTAACTGTACACTGGATTTAGTTGAAAAAATAGAATATATACAAACCCATTTAGGGTTAGGGTTAGGGTTAGGGTTAGGGGATCTAACCCTTTCCTTTATAGCACTCTATAAGGTTAGTGCTATGCACATATGATCACGTGATTGTGCTATACACACATGATCACATGATGTTGAGCATGAACTCTCAACACCTTCCCTCAAGATCAACATCATGAAGTAGGCATTCCCTCAAGATGATGATTCTGGGGAATCGAAGAAGGACTGAGCATTACATTCCATCAAACCCCTTTAATGGGAATGTCCTTTCTCTACGTCAAACCAAGAGCCAGTCGGTGTTTCTTGGATAGCTCTTTATCGAGAGGTTTGGTAAAGATGTCTGCAACATTCTCTTTGCTATCACAATGCTATGGTGTGATGTCACCAAGTAACACTCTTTCTCTAATGAAGTGCTCTCTGACATCAATGTGCTTTGTCCTAGAGTGATATATTGGATTTTTGGCCAATGCTTGAGCAAATTGATCATCACAATATATTGTTGTTGGCTTTGACTCATCAAAGTTATATATTTCTGACAATAGTCTTCTGAGCCATATAGCCTCACATGCACCTGTAGTGAGTGCTCTATATTCTACTTCAGTCAAAGACAAAGAAACAATTGGCTATTTGTTTAACAACCATGATATAGCACTTTGACCAAGGAAAAATGCATATCCCTATGTTAATCTCCTGGTCTCATGATCTCCGGCATAGTCACTATCACAGTATCCATGCAACCGTGGATGACTTCCTCTGTATTCTATCCCAAACTGTCTTGTACTTCTGATGTATCTCAAGACTCTTTTGGCTGCATTCCAATAAGACTGTTTTGGATTTGCCATAAACTATGCTAGTGAGCTTATTGCATAACAAATATCTGACAATGTGATTGTCAGATATATAAGAGATGAGCTACTTGTAGTATTTGTCATTGACTGTAGGCTTTTCTGAATCTTTAGTAAGTTTCAGACTCTGTTCCATGGGAGTGGCTACAATCTTGCAATCTGCCATATGAAACTTCTTCAGGAGACTGTCAACATACTTGAGCTGACTCATGAATGTGCTATCTAAATCTCTCCAGAACTCAATTCCAAGACAATAGTGCATAAGTCCAAGATCTTTCATGTCAAACTCTGCAGATAAGTCTTGTTTCAGTTTTTTGATGAAGCTATCCTTGCTTCTTATCACAATCAGATCATCTACATACAAAAGTGCAATAGTAATGTCTTCCCCTTGAACTTTGTAGTAGAGAGTATGATCTGCATTGGACTTCATGTATCCCAAATCAGCAAAATACTTGTCGATTCTGCTATACCAACTTCTGGGTGCTTGTTTTAAGCCGTAGAGACTTTTCTTGAGATGACAAACCTTATTCTCCTTTCCTGGTTCAACATAACCTACTGGTTGTTGCAGTACATTCCATAACAAGACAAAGCAGCTATAGATGCACTTGATAGACATTATAGGCATTACTAGAATAGTGAAAATATGGGCGCGTCTAATAGCACATCTATTAGCACGTCTATTTACGCGTCTAATAGTGCATCTATTTTCGTGTCTGTTTACGCGTCTATTAGCACATCTGCACTGCAAATTAGACACCGATTTAGACGCAAAATAGAGAATATAGAAAGTGAGATTTTGGTGTAGGCTGATAAATATACATCACTGCTTTCCAAACATTGCCCATGATTACCAAAGAACATAATTTTAATAAAAATATCAATGCTTTTTGGCAAACCCACATATACAAAAATTAAGTGAGGTAAGGAGAATGAGACAATATGTAAAATAGTTTTGCTAATATCAATCATGGGCTACGGCTCAATCTCATCCTCAATGAGATCAACCCTTGCTAAACTATCTACTTTAAAATCCAAACCAGTGTTGAGAGCTACAAATACATTCAGCCCACTACTACTTGTGCTACTCATGTGCTCATCGAAATCAGCATCACCAATGGTAGGCTCATCCTCATGGATAATGGCCTCAATATCTATATCTCATATCTCATGATCATCCTCCTCTCTCATATCACGGTCATCATCACCTCCATGGCCATGATCATCCTCCATATGCTCCATATTAGTAAATGTACTATACATCACTTTGGAACATGGCGTAATAGGTATGACATGCCACCACCTATTATTATCCACCATTGGTTGATAAACAACCTAATTCAAACACAAATACAATCACGTTATTTTCCTTGCATCGAAGGTATCAAATATTTAAAAGTGAATATTTTTATGTGTGTACAATACATGTTCACATTGTTGTAGTAGTACTAGTGTGTCCTTACTTTGCCAAAACTTTGTGGAGTCAATAGTTACAAAGCCACTTGCATGGCGTTTGATTGTTGCATTATGGCCTCTTTCCACCATGTCCTTAAGCCACTTGACATCCAAAACATACACAAAGAAGCGTCAAAAGTTAAGCTTAATAATATCTTGGATTATGCCACAACAATCATCCATGGCTCCATTGGCTCCCTCAAAGCTAGCAATGATGTAGCAATCTTGTGTGTTTCTCTTATCATCAATCCGGTGTGTTCAAAAATGCTTGCCCTCACACCATATAGCATTGAATATAGTACACTACACCAAAACAAAATCAATTAAATAAGCAATCTAAATTATTGAAACCCCTAGCATACTCCCATTCTTCCAGTGTGATATGCATCCCCTCGTCTCTCTGTGCTCTCTCCATTCAATCAAGTAGCCAATCCACAAAATATCCTTTGGAAGTGCTCTTAGATGTTGAGGGTATGGCACACCAGATCCGTGGTGTGTACAAAAGAGGTCTCTTTCTCCTTGTCTTGTTGCCTTTGCATCCTCGTATCTTGTCACCCATCTTTTCATCACATCACTATTAAGCATGCAATAAAGGTTGATATTATTAAGCAACTCCATGTCTATTACTTTGCTCCGTCCTTTGAGGCACAATAGAGGTCATCCTTAGGTCTTCATCATCTCTCTATAGTCGTGGGAGAGAGCTATCCACATCAACAAGAAACTGAGAAATATATACAAGTGACTCTTGTACAAACCAACACTCAGCTATGCTACCTTTAGGCCTTGCATTTTGTCTCACGAAACCCTTCAAGATCTTCATGAAGCACTCAAGGAAGAACAACCATCGTGCATGTACAGTACCATATATACTCGAGGGGGTCACTCATCATATGTAACCCTATCACGTGAGTTCAACAAAAGGATTTTTTTTATTTCTAAAATTTACAAAATTAAATATACATAAGGGACTATTTAAAATAGTTTTGGAAAAAATTTACAGATTTGTATAGAAAAGGGATACATTTTATTAATGAAATTTTTTACAGATAAGGGACTTTAAATATAGGCCTTGAACGCACGTGATATAGAGGGTTTATACATAGTGACCCCCCCGAGCATATATAACAACCTCATCCACCAAATGCACTATGAGATGTAGTTGGCCTATGAGAATAGAACGTGGAAATGTCTCCTCCACTAAAAAAACCACCTCCATTGACATAACTTTAGCATTCTCAAGCATGGTGGGATCTATTTCCTTTGAGCTCACATACCTAGAAAGAAAAGAGTTAACCATATTAGCAATATGAACACCTTGCATGGAGCATTGATATGCTTTACATTTTGTATCCTGTAAAGTACCTCACAAGCTCACCCATCTTGTAAATATAATCATTCACGTCCTTCAATGCACTACGAGAAATGCTAGTAGGTAGTATGAACTGAACACATGAGGAATGGTTAATTAGTTGCTTCTAATTCACTCACAAATTTGAAAGGAAAAAGATATTTTGCACATAAAATACTTACTTGAAGCATCTTGTGCCAATCATGAGATTTCAAAGCCATATAATTGCTCTACACCTTTTTTCTTGCTCTTTGTGAAGGCCCCCTCCAAACACCTCATGCAGCCAGTGGAAGTAAAAATTGTAGTGATAGCTCACTTCACCGCCACCATCTCTAGCTTTGATAACCTCCATGGTGCACGAGGTAAAAAGACATGCCCATTTGGACTCTCTTGTGGCCAAGCTTCACGCATCCTCCCTATGGTGCATAGATCCTCCCTTATGCTTGCAGAATCTCATGTTCCATTCAAATGTTCCCAAATGGTAGATGCCACATTCTTGAAGATATGCATGGGATCAAGTAGGTGATTGATCTTGAGTTGGGACCAATATGATAGTCTCAAAAAAAGATGGAGTATCTAATCAAAATCTGGTGTTAGTGTGCAATCTTTATTTCCATTCAATATAGCACACAATAGTTACAAACCCTTACTGGCTCATGCCAAGTGGTGGAGTCGCCATCCCAAATTCTCATCCAATCTCCTGCAGTGAGTGACTGTGGGGGGACTTCATTCCAAGGGGCAACATATCTAAGATAATCAGGTGGAAGAAATCGATGGTGATTCTCATAGATGACCTTATTGAATGCATCTGCCCGTGAGGCATTTAGCGAAGAACCACGAATAGAACATGCATGGTAACCCAATGTAGTGAGACCTGAGTAATAGATGCAATTAAGAGTTCAAGGTGGGTTCAGGGTTCCACGTCGATTGTCTACTCATAATTAAAAGTTCAATGCTTACCTAAACACTCGCCATAGCTCGGGAAGTCATGCATCGTCCACATCAAGCCATATGCGGATGTGGCACTGCATCCTATATCAAATTACAAAAGGATCATATACCAAACACATGAACACCCATAGGTATCTCAATCAACCTTAACTCTTTCACACCTACCATGTTTATGGTTGATCCCATTCTCGGTACTTTGAGACGTGATTGAGTGTAATTCTGAGTGCACGATACATGTTTCCTCGACATCAATCATACATACATTTAATTTTTTTCTCCAACCACATTTTGCGATGGTGGATACGGAGGGATTCATCCTCATTGGAGCTACTTGTTGAAGATGAATACATCCTACAGATAAACAACCCAAAAAATGTGTTCTTGCATGTTGACTCTGTGCCAACATGAACTTATGAAGAAAGAGAAGGTGATACAACTTTGTGATACAACTTTGTGTTACAACTTTGTGTTACAACTTCTAGACACAACTTTATGTTACGACTTTATGTAACAACTTTGTGTTACGAGTTTGTCTACATGAAGAGAGAGAATGTGTTACGACTTTGTGATACAACTTTGTGACACAACTTTGTGTTACAACTTTGTGTTACAACTTTGTGTAACAACTTTGTGTAACAACTTTGTGTTACAACTTCTACATGAAGAGAGAGAATGTGTTACGACTTTGCGACACAACTTTGTGTTACGACTTTGCGACACAACTTTGTGTTACAACTTTGTGATACGACTTTGTGTTACATGCAGAGAGAGAAGCTCTCCAACTTGTATAAATACCCCATAATGGAATGAAGCCCAGACTCTTGGGGCATTGTGTTGAGTCTACATTGGTATTCCAAGCATTTGTCTCAAGTGTCCATGCTTCCTTGCACTGCACGTCCAAAAGCATGTCCTAACCTTGCAACCCTTCTCCCCTCTCCTCCAACCCTGCAACCCATCCTCTCCCTCTCCTCCTCCCTCCTCCCTCCTCCTCCTCCCTCCTCCTCCTCCTCCTCCTCCTCCCTCCTCCTCCTCCTCTCTCCTCCCTCTCCCTCCTCCTCTTCCCTCCTCCTCCTTCCTCCTCTCTCTCTTACTTCACCCATGCTCTTACACCTTCTTCCTCTCCCACTCCTATGCTTTCCTAAACCCTTAACTCAATGATCTACGAGGGAGACGAGTTCTCCACCATGTACTTTACTCTGAACCTTGGATCCTCCTCCTAACCCTGAACTCCTTCTATACCTTGGAACCTCCTTCTGAACCCTGGAACTCTTTCTAACCCTGAACTCTTTCTAAACCCTGGAACCTCCTTCTGAACCCTTAAACTCCTCCTAAACCCTACAACCCCCAATGGAGGCGGAAGCCTTCATTACCCCAACAACAATGGTTTACGTGCCTTTTACACATGCTTGCATTATGTTTACTCACCACACTTAAGCCTACGTCTCTCACCGGAACACGACTCGAGGTCCTAAGCTACATATATACTACAACGACAATCCCAATATATCTGTAGGTGACAATAAGCCTCGGAACCCTGCAACATAGAATACCCAGCTCTTCCTACAAAAGTGTTAGGAAAGAGCCAACATTTGGCGCCGCTGCCGGGGAGACTAGCGTCTCAAGTAGCGACGAGTAAACATGCGTAGGTAGGTATAAAAGCCACATGATGTACAATTAGGCTAGGTAGTGGATACGGTTGCGTAGAGCTTTCAATTACGATCATTTTACCTTTTTACAGAAAGGCAAACCGAGCTCTCCATAAAAAGTTATGGCTCGGGAAGAGTTTAGGGTTAAACCCTAAACCTAAAATCCAAACCTATAAAAACCTACTCCACCCCCCCCTCATTCTTCATCTCACACTTTTTGCCTCCATTCTCTTCCTCCTTCCGAGCCCCACGCAAGACACTCCTCCCTCTCCATCGACCGCCCCCTTACTCCTATCCTCGCCACATGTAAGTGACATCGAGCCCTTCTCGCAGCAATGACCTAGCCTTCCACCCACCGTCCATTGTTCCGCGACAATCCCGTTCCATCAAGAAAGACTTGGAAAGCGTCAGGTAACCACTTCGCCTTGCTTTTCAATTTCCGTCTTTCAGTTTTTTTTTTTTTTGTCGCTCTTTTATCCCTCCCCCTCCACCACCACCTCCCCCTCCCCCCTCCCCCTCCACCACCACCTCCCCATCCCCCTCCCCCCTCCCCCTCCACCACCACCTCCCCCTCCCCCTCCCCCCTCCCCCTCCATCTCCACCCTCCCCCTCCCCCTCCCCCCTTCCCCCTCCCCCTCCATCTCCACCTCCACCTCCCCCTCCCCCTCCCCCTCTCCCCCTCCACTCCACCACCACCTCCCCCTCCCCTCCACCCTCTCTCTCCCACTTTCTCCTCTCTCCCCCTCATTCTCTTCCCCTTTTCCCCTCTCTCTCTCTCTTCTCTCTCTCCCCTCTCTCCTCTCTCCCCTCTCTCCCCCACCCCCTCTCTCACACCCTCTCTCCTCTACCTCCCCCCCTCCCCTCCCCCTTACCCCGACCCCTCTCTCTGCGCAAACACCCACCCCCTTTCTCTCTCCCACCCCCTCTCTCTCTCTCATTTGACACCCCCTCTCTGTGCGACCCTCCCCACCCCACTCCCCACCCCACCCCCCACCCCGCCCGCGGCGGCGCTCTGCAGAGCAGCCGCCGCCCCCCTACCCTACCCCCCGCCCGCGGCGCCGCCGCCCCGCGCCCCGCGCGTGCAGACCGCGCCGCCCACCGTGCCGCGGCGCGGCACCACCCCCGCGCGCCCGCGCCAACCCCGCCCGCGGCGCCGCCGCCCCGCGCCCCCGCGAGCGCAGCCCGCGCCGCCCACCGGCCCGCGGCGCGGCGCCACCCCCACGCCACCCCTGCGGCGGCGCCCCCGCCCGCGCCCTCCTACCCCGCCTGCGCCCTCCTTCCCCGCCCGCGCCCCTCCTCCGCCGCCCCACGGCGGCAACCCCACGCCACCCCGCCCGCGCCCCCGCCTACCCCGACCGCCGCCCCGCGGCGGCGACCCCGCTCCCCCCGCCCCGCGGCGGCGGCGCACGCAGCGCCGCCGCCCCGCGCGCCCCGCCCGCCCCCAACCCGCCCCGCCCCGCGCTCCCCCCGCCCGCCACCCCGCGCCCCCCGCCCGTGCAAACCCCCTCGCACCCCCCTTGCACCCCCCTCGCCCCCCTCGCCCTCCCCTTCGCAACCCCCCTCGCACCCCCCTCGCCCTCCCCCGTTCCCCCCGCCGCGTCAAACCCCCCCCCCCCCCCCCCTCTGCGGCACCGCCGTCGGGCAGCCCCCCCCCACACAAAAAAAAAAAAATTAACTAAACCTAACCAAACTAACCCTAACCTAACATTAACTCTAGGGTTAGTTTAACCACAGTTAGGTTAGTACTAACTACAGTTAGGTTAGGTTAGTTAACCCTAGGTTAGATAGTTAACCTCAATTAGATTAGCTACGTAGGTTAGGTTAGTAGTACTTGAGGTTAGGTTAGTTTAGTTAGCCCTCAGTTAGGTTAGACTAACTACAGTTAGTATCTAACTACAGTTAGTTAAACCTCCCAGTTATAGTAACTGGGAGGATCTAGGTTAGTTACTCTAACTAGAGTCACTTGGTTTCAACCCCTCGGTTGGACTTAAAGTCCATTCACACCACCATTAGGACCCCCCAAACGCCAAATTTACCCCTCCTTTAACCCCTCGAAACTCATCCGTTTGGGACCCAAATTGAACCCCGTTTGAACCCAGATTTCACACACGGAAACACCACGTTACGGGGTATTTTTCCAGCCCATTGCATACCATTTCGGCATCCCTAGCACACGTTTGTTCGCGCCCCCGTGTGGGCCTCATTTGGCATTAATTCACTCGTATTTTCACGCCGCGACCTCCGATTAACGATCCGTCTGCACCGGCACATTTCCCTACACACGTAGGATAATCCTAAGCACATTATTAACACGACGGTCCCTACACAAACTAACACCACTCTAACTCTCCTAACAGCACTACCTCCACACCCACACTTGGGGTAGCGATACCCTCGGCAAATCACGCACCATCTGCATGCAGTTACGTTCCGGCCAACGACTTCGACTTCAATGCTCGCCCAATCCGCAACTAACTCCACTGCAACAACCGCCCCCGCCAATCCTCTACCCCGAATCCCCCCCTGAGATTCAACAACTCCCTTTAACTCCTCCACGCCCCAACATGGCTGGACGCCGTCCTGAGCATGATGGGGACATCGAGCTCGATGCCGAGGCTGACAACTTCTTCAATCGACGAAATCACAACAATCACGGCCGACGCCCTTTGGGAAAACTGGAACTTCCCAAATATAATGGTAGGGGAGACCCTGCTCGCTTCCTCCAACATTTTGATGCCGCATGTCGAGCAGGTGGTGATCAATCCCATGAAACTAAGGTGGCTTGGTTTCCAATGGCCTTAACTGATGAGGCGTCGGAATGGTACCTCGACCTTCTTGTGGAAGAATGTGCCACATGGGACCTACTTCAAACCGAATTCAAACGTCGCTTTCAAACGGAAAGGCTACAAGATGATCCCGCTCTCCAACTCAGCAAGATCGAACAAGGCCGGAGGGAAGATGTACGCACATACCTGGGAAAGATGAAGAGATTGATCGCCAAATGTGACCCACGCCCAGATGCAAAGCACCTCACGGCATGGTTCATAGCAGGCCTCAAAAAGAAAATCCGCAAGGAGATGAAAAAGATAAGTAGCTATGAAACATTCAGTGCTGCTCATGCGGCAGCCATTGACATCGAAGATGGCATGACAGATTCAGACACTAGCAGTGATGATGCCAGGTCCAATACACGAGATAAGCGCTCGAAAAAAGGTAAATCAAAGGACATTGCCGAAACATCCAATGAAGATCGCCTCGAGGCCATGACCTTGAAGCTGAAAGAAGATATGATGCAGGCCATGGATCAAAAACTTCACTTGTCTCAGCCGCCAACTCAAACATATCCACGGCGAGAAAATGTCTGGTGCCCACACTGCTTGGCCAATCATACAGCAAATGAATGCCCAGTCCTAAGAGCAAGAATCACTGCACAAGCAAATCCACCGCCACGGTTGTGGTGCCATATTTGTGTCGTCGGCGGCCATGATGAGACCAGTTGCATCTTCAACATGCGCAACAATCCGCCTCGACCACCACAATACCAAGCGGCACCCATGCCAGTATACAGGCAACCGGCACTTGCACAAGCGCCGCCAGCTCCGAGACTAAATCTTGTTCCCGTTTGGACACAAGTCCCACAACTACTCAGGAATCCGAATCCACGACCGTATCCAAGAGCAGCAAATCCAGCTCCTCAGGCAGTTCCAATACATCAATTACAAGCCGAGGAAGTCGACTCGCTATTTGAGTATGAAGCAGAGTACCCAGTGTACTACGTCGAAGGTGCAGAGGGTCTAATACCAGTCTATGCAAATCAAGTGCGACCCAACACATTTCGAGCACCAATCAAGTGTTACGGTTGTGGAGAAAATCATAGAATCGCAGAGTGCCCTCATCGCGGTAGCCCAGCTACTTTCCAACCACTTTGCAGAGATTGTGGCATAGGACATGCCTGTATGGATTGTCCCATGAAAAATAAGCGACTTCTGAGAAAGAAAGCACAAGTGCCTCCACCTCCGCCAAGCAATGAGCAGCCGAGCTCATCCACATCCACTCCCGAGCCTCGAATACAAGAAGCTCCATTCCCGAATGCAGAGGTGGAGAAGGCTCGTTTTCAGGTACTTCAGCAATGGGTTCAACATGAACAAGCTCAATTCGAGGCTCAGAAACAAGCTCAAGACCCAATCCATAACTTGGCCCCACAAAGTACTGATACTGTACTCGAGCCTTTGTTCCAACAACAGACTCCACAACAGAATGTACCGCCACGTCAACTTGAAGGAGCTGCACTCTCTAGCATCCTGAGTTGCCCTGTGTCCATTCCCATCGGAATCCTCTTACGAAATTGTCCCAATCTCTGGGAGAGTTTCAAAGGATGGATTGAACTCGAAACTCCCCCTCCACCTATGAACGACATTGATGATATCCCTGTGCGGATGGGTGAGAAAGATGACATACGCAACATCACTGTGCCTTTGATCCACAAAGCATATAATGAAGTCCAAGCCATAGTGGATGGTGGAGCAGGTGTCAATGTCCTATCAAAGGAGCTCTACGAAGAATGGGGTCTCCCACCAATGCAAAAGGCTAATTTCAACATACGCCTTGCCGATGATTCACGGGCTAAACCCTTGGGAGTAGTGAATGGCGTGTCCACAAAGATCACAGGAGTCCGCTTTTCCCTTCAATTCACAATCCTGGATCTCCCCAAAAAATCCTATCAAATTTTGCTGGGACATCCTTGGTTACGGGAAGCATCAGTCCTCCATGACTGGGGAACGGATAGATTGACAATCCAGAATTGAGACACTGCAGTCAGGGTGAATGTGGGGACAGGAGCTATTAAACCCATTGTTCCTAGAGCATTGGATGACACATCTTCCACGACAATTTCGAGCAAATCAGATCCCTTGCAACAGCATGCCATAGCAGGTGACTCACAAAGCAATGTCAATAACTGGATACAAACATTGGCAACCATTGACAACTGCCATTCATTAGAACCCATCTTCTCACAGATAGATGTTAACACACTACAGGTTGATCCTCCACCGACACATGAAGAACCAATCGATCTCGAGATGCCTTTCTTTATGGCTGACCTCGAATGGGATAATGAACCTGAAGAAGGTACCCATACCAATGATGACTCCGATTTTCCTTGGGACCTTGAAACAGAGGCTGCGAATGCTGCAATTGAAGATCAAATCTTTGATAATGACCTAGCCATTCTGCATGCCCTAATGGCAGTTGAGCTCCCAAAGGTTGAACCTCCACAGTTGCATAACAGCAGACGATCCCGCAAGAAAGTTGCAGGAGGAAATCGCAGAAGAGCCAAGGCCGAGCACTTCAATGAATTCGAACGAGTCCAAACACGGATTGTGGAATTGTATCTTGCAAAGGCAGTCCCCTCAAAGTCAAAACCACCACCTCTTGAATGGTCCCCTGAAGGACTGGAAGGAGTATGTGCAGCACATGAACCCTTACTTGGAAACACCTTGCCAGTGGAAAAGTTACCCCACAGTTCCCAACGTAAGAAGTTTCGGAAATATAAGCCACATGTGCGGATGAAGCTTGATCCAGAGACTTCAGAAGAAGAAAGGAAAGAAGAGCCTAACAAATTACTAAATGCAACTATGCCACCCAGTACACATGACACATCTCAAGCTAGTTCAACCCCATCAGAGGCCGATCTTCGAGAAGTGCCAGAATACTTTAAGAATTATACAAGTGGAAGTGCACCAATAGCAATGCCAAGACCAATCAGAGAATCTGAAGTTCAAGAAACCGATAGCATTGGAGAAACTCCAATCTATGAGGGACCGGCAAAAACACGCACAATAAACCTCGCCCTTGAAGGGGAGGAAGAAAAGTTGGTTTTCATTGGGAAACAGCTCCGTCAAGAAGATGAAATCAAACTCAAAGACCTCCTAATGGAATACCGTGACTGCCTCGCATGGTCATACAAAGAGATGAAAGGAATTTCACCAGAAGTGGCAGTTCACACGATCCCTATAAGGGAAGGTGCTCGCCCTAAGGTATGTGGACCTTATCGCACAAATCCTAAATATGGCACCATGGTTTATGACGAGCTGGAAAAACTCCTAGATGCCGGATTCATCTACGAGATAGAGCACACTGATTGGGTTTCACCCATTGTCATTGTACCTAAACGCAACAAGAAGCTCAGAATATGCGTAAACTTGAAAAATGTGAATGCCGCCACAATTAGGGATCACTACCCCCTACCCTTAACAGAAACAGTGTTGGAAAAGGTGGCAGGATCCGAAATATATAGCTTCTTGGATGGCTTCAGTGGCTATAACCAGGTACAAATTGCTCCTCAAGACCAATCAAAAACAGCATTTGCTACAGAATGGGGTATTTTTGCATATAGAGTCATGCCATTCGGCCTTTGTAATGCCCCAGCCACATTCCAGCGAATCATGTTCACAGCTTTCAAGTCATTTTTGAATAAGTTTTTACAGGTGTTCTTGGATGATTTGTGCGTCCATTCAACCAAACAGGACAACTTCAAATGTCTGGAAGAAGTACTAATCAAATGCAGGGAGTATGGCATATCCCTAAATCCAACAAAATGCCAGTTCATGGTCACCCACGGAGTTGTTTTGGGACACATCGTCTCTCAACATGGGATTGCAACTGACATGGACAAAATCAAAATCATAATGGAATTGCCTCCTCCTACGAATTCCAAAGGTGTACAAGTCTTTATGGGACATGCCGGCTATTATAGAAGATTTATATTGCGGTATGCCATGATAGCTAGACCACTTTACAAATTATTAGTGGAGTTCTTATGGACCGAAGAGTGCGACCAAGCCTTTGAGCTTTTAAAGTGGCGCCTAATCACAGCACCCATTCTTCTATCTCCCAATTGGGATATTGATTTTCATGTTCATACTGATGGATCCAAGTATGCAATTGGGAATGTGCTTTGTCAACCTGGTGAACATAAGAAAGACTACCCCGTCTACTTCGCCAGTCCGACAACTCAATGATGCAGAGATCAACTATACAACCACAGAAAGAGAAGCCCTAGCAATGGTGTACAGTGTAAAGAAATTTCGGCACTATCTTCTCGCAAATGATTTTGTCTTCTACACCGACCATCAAGCATTGCTATATCTTGTGAACCGTCCGTGTACCACTGGAAGAATAACCAGATGGCTCCTCTTGCTGCAAGAATTCAACTTCAAAATTGTGGTCCGCAAAGGTGCCCAACACTACATTGCCGATCACATGTCTCGAGTAAAGACAGGAGAAGAAGCCACTGGAGTAGAAGATGACTTACCAGATGCCACACTATTTCAAATAGATGCTGTTCCAGAATGGTGTGGAGATATCATTAGGTACTTGATGGCAGGAAGACCACCCCCTGACATGAAAGCAGTAGATGCCAGAAAATTGATTCTAAAGGCTGCACCATATCAACTCATTGCAGGACAACTATACAAGATGGGCAAGGACCAGATATTAAGAAGATGTGTAATGCCTCATGAGATCCTGCCAATCCTGAGTGAAGTTCATGAAGGCATTGCAGGAGGACACTTCCAAGGGGAAGCCACAGCAAGAAAAGTTCTCCTCGCAGGCTACTGGTGGCCAACACTGTGGGCAGATGCCTATGAATATGTAAAAGGCTGTGATGTATGCCAACGAACTATGAAACCACAACACAAAGACTTCAATCCCCTAACAACAATTGTTGCACAACAGCCATTTGAAAAATGGGGGATTGATTATGTGGGTCCCATACATCCAGCAGCAAAAGGAACACAGGCACGCTACATCATTGTGGCCACTGATTACTTTACAAAATGGGCTGAAGCTAAAGCAGTCAGAAAGGCAGATGCCAAAAGCACAGCAAGATTCTTGTACGAACATGTGATCACCCGATTCGGATGCCCCCTTGAAATTGTGTCGGATAGAGGCACACATTTTGTCAATGAGGTAATCCAAGAACTCTTGTCTGGCTTCATGGTCATTCATAGAAAAAGCACACCCTACTACCCCCAAGGGAATGGATTAGCAGAATCCACAAACAAAATCATATGCAATATCCTCACCAAGGTAGTAGAACCGCAGCGCTCTGATTGGGCAGAGAAACTGCATGCAGCCTTATGGGCATACAGAACCACATTCAAGGTCAGTACAGGGAACACACCTTTTCAATTGGTGTACGGCCTTGAAGCCGTGGTCCCACTTGAATTTATAATACCAAGTCTGCGCATCGCAATACAAGAACGCATGGGTGATCATGAGTCCTTGAAAGAAAGGCTCTGTCAGTTGGAAAAGCATACAGAGACAAGACTAGTCGCTTATCATGCCATGACAGCAGAAAAACGTCGAAGAAAGGCATGGTTTGACAGGAATCTGAAAGATAAAGACATCGAGGAAGGCGACTTAGTCCTGTTATACAATGCCAAAGTACACAAGGGAAAACTGAAGTATCTAGGTCAAGGACCCTACCGAGTACAAAAGATGAATCCCATTGGAGCTGTGCTACTTGAAACACTTGATGGAGTCCAATTCAACACAACAATAAACGGGAGCCGACTGAAGCGCTACTACATCAACACGCGAGCCATCCCCGACAAAAACGAAGATTTGGGAAACCAAGTCTTCCTTAGTTAGGATTAGATTGTATTACAAGCACTCACTCGCATATGCACGTTTTTGCACATATAGTTTGCACTAGATTCTTACACGCACACTCACTGCATACGCACGTTTTTTGCACATTAGGGATGTTTGAGTCTTAGTTTCCCTATCAAATCCCACGAATAAGCATATAGTTAGACACATCACATGCACTCACATGATTTTGCATAGGCACATAATAGATTGCATAAAAAATAGTATCACACACTTTCATTCCATACTCTCAAAGCATGCAATGAATTCACACGTAGTACACACAGCTATGCCAAAACTCAAGATGAGTTGGCAACAGAGTCTGCAGCCTCCGCAACGAGACCCCCGCCAAACATCACAGCCGTCTCCTATATGCAAAAATATCAAACTTGCATACTAATTATCTACAAGCTCAATGCTACGGGTGCATTCGCATCCAACCTGTATGCAAGATAGCAAGAAATGACAGCCTCATCAACGAGACCCCCGCCAAACCTCTTCCCAAGAAGATTCGATGGCAGCGTCCGCAACCTCAGCAACGAGATCCCCTCTGACATCTACCCCTCCTGAAGTGAAGATAAGCTTCTTGAACAACATCCTTTTATACCAATCCTCCACAACGAGACCCCCGCTAGACCTCTTCCCAAGAAGATTCGATGGCAGCGCCCGCAACCTCAGCAACGAGATCCCCTCTGACATTCATAGTCATCTACCCCTCCTTAAGAGGAGATAAGTTTCTGGACTATTGACTACAAATTGTGTGGTGCAAAAGCATTATAACAGGAACGACTCGCATACCACAAGCTAAATAGCCACTGAATTATGCACATGGCATCCCAACTCTGAAATCAAAATAAGCCATAACCCGAGGACGGGTAATAAAATGGATCCGGGAGTATGTTGACTCTGTGCCAACATGAACTTATGAAGAAAGAGAAGGTGATACAACTTTGTGATACAACTTTGTGTTACAACTTCTAGACACAACTTTATGTTACGACTTTATGTAACAACTTTGTGTTACGAGTTTGTCTACATGAAGAGAGAGAATGTGTTACGACTTTGTGATACAACTTTGTGACACAACTTTGTGTTACAACTTTGTGTTACAACTTTGTGTAACAACTTTGTGTTACAACTTCTACATGAAGAGAGAGAATGTGTTACGACTTTGCGACACAACTTTGTGTTACGACTTTGCGACACAACTTTGTGTTACAACTTTGTGATACGACTTTGTGTTACATGCAGAGAGAGAAGCTCTCCAACTTGTATAAATACCCCATAATGGAATGAAGCCCAGACTCTTGGGGCATTGTGTTGAGTCTACATTGGTATTCCAAGCATTTGTCTCAAGTGTCCATGCTTCCTTGCACTGCACGTCCAAAAGCATGTCCTAACCTTGCAACCCTTCTCCCCTCTCCTCCAACCCTGCAACCCATCCTCTCCCTCTCCTCCTCCCTCCTCCCTCCTCCTCCTCCCTCCTCCTCCTCCTCCTCCTCCTCCTCTCTCCTCCCTCTCCCTCCTCCTCTTCCCTCCTCCTCCTTCCTCCTCTCTCTCTTACTTCACCCATGCTCTTACACCTTCTTCCTCTCCCACTCCTATGCTTTCCTAAACCCTTAACTCAATGATCTACGAGGGAGACGAGTTCTCCACCATGTACTTTACTCTGAACCTTGGATCCTCCTCCTAACCCTGAACTCCTTCTATACCTTGGAACCTCCTTCTGAACCCTGGAACTCTTTCTAACCCTGAACTCTTTCTAAACCCTGGAACCTCCTTCTGAACCCTTAAACTCCTCCTAAACCCTACAACCCCCAATGGAGGCGGAAGCCTTCATTACCCCAACAACAATGGTTTACGTGCCTTTTACACATGCTTGCATTATGTTTACTCACCACACTTAAGCCTACGTCTCTCACCGGAACACGACTCGAGGTCCTAAGCTACATATATACTACAACGACAATCCCAATATATCTGTAGGTGACAATAAGCCTCGGAACCCTGCAACATAGAATACCCAGCTCTTCCTACAAAAGTGTTAGGAAAGAGCCAACATTGCATGAGTTGTATATGTCAAAACCCTATGTAGCATCTAAAAGCACGTCTAACACTACATCCCGGGGGGTCCACTAAGGTTTATTGTATGGTACCATGTGATTGTAAGGGAGGGGGGTTATATAAGTGAAGGAAGGTACATTTTATAAGGTAAGGTCCCGTAAATAGGGGGTAGATAAAGGGAATTTTCATATATTTATTGCACGCAGGTGACGTCTCCTTATTACTACTAGTGAATCCCCCATGCACTACATCTATAATGTGGAACACATCTATAGGCACATTTAAAATATAGTGTAGATGCATTGATAGACGTGCATTTAGATGCACTTTTAGACACGCTTTTAGATGTGCTTTTAGATGCATGTTTAGACATGCATACTGTGAGCTGATTTTTGAACATATTTTTAGCGTGCTTGCTTTCATTCACATACTTTTAGCATCACGTGGCTTGCTTTCCTATTAATAGACACAACTTTAGGCACCCACACTTATCTCCAAGCACCCACACTCATCTCCAGGCTTACACAATCATCCCCAAGCATACAAGAGAAGAGGGTGAACAAGGAAGAGAAGAAAGAGAAGTAGCTTTGAAGACAGACAAGAAGCTTCCATACCTCTATCCAAGGTAAGTCTCTTGGCAGTTGGTCTACTTTGGAAGTTGCTCTCTTTGGATTCGTCCTTTGTCGTATGCAGAGAAGGAATGTTTTTGATACTAGTGTTGTTCTTTTTGGGATCGAGCGCATGTCCTTTTCAATTTCTTTCAAAATGGCATGTGTTGAAGCGCGTCTATAGATGCATCTAACAGTGCGTCTAATTTTTGGAAAAACAGACAGCCGCGCCTATAGATGCACTGTTAGATGCATCTATAGACACGCTACGATAGTTTTTCTTATGTGTTCTTCCCTTTTCCCTTAGCCTTCCCCTACCCTTCCTTCTCTTCCCCTTCCCCTTCCAAGAAAGGGATTGCATGAATCATGGAAATTAGTGATTGCATGAATGATGGAAAAGGATTGCATGAATGAAGAAAGGGATTGCATGAATGATGGAAAGGAATTGCATGAATGAATAAAGGGATTGCATTCTCTTTTTCTCTCTTTTCTCCTATCTTTTCTCCTCTCTTTCCTTCTCTTTTCTCCTCTCTTTTTCTCTCTTATCTCCTCTCTTTTTTCTCCTCTCTTTTCCTTCTTTTCCTCTCTTTTTTTATCTCTTTTCTTCTCTCTTTTTCTCTCTTTTATCCTCAATTTTTCTCTCTTTTATCCTCTCTTTCCTTCTCTCTTTTCGTCTCTTTTCTCCTCTCTTTTTCTCTCTTATCTCCTCTCTTTTTCTCTCTTTTTCTCCTCTCTTTTCTCCTCTCTTTCCTTCTCTCTTTTTCTCTCTTTTATCCTCACTTTTTCTCTCTTTTTCCTTCTCTCTTTTATCCTCTCTTTTTGTCTCTTTTCCTCTCTTTTCTCCTCTCTTTTTCTCTCTTATCCCCTCTCTTTTTCTCTCTTTTTTTCTCCTCTCTTTTCTCCTCTCTTTCCTTCTCTCTTTTTCTCTTTTTCATCCTCACTTTTTCTCTCTTTTTTCTTCTCTCTTTTATCCTCTCTTTTCGTATCTTTTCTTATCTCTTTTTCTCTCTTAACTCCTCTCTTTTTTCTCATCTCTTTTCCTCTATTTTCCTCTCTTTTCTCCTCTCTTTCCTTCTCTCTTTTTCTCTCTTTTATCCGCACTTTTTCTCTTTTCACTTTCTCTCTTATCTCCTCTCTTTTTCTCCTCCCCTTTCTCCTTTTTCTCCTCTCTTTTTCTGTTTTTTTTTCTCCTCTCTTTTCTCCTCTCTTTCCTTCTCTCTTTTTCCCCACGTGAAGCTTCAATAACCTGACATTGAGCAAGCAGATACAGACTTCTCTCACTCTAATTCAAAGAATGCAGGAGTCTATAAATGCTTGCTCAATGTTGGGCTATCACTCTATTTTTTCTTTTGCATCTCGTGACGAGGGCATGCATGATGGAAAGAGGGCATGCTCGATGGTAATCTTCTTCTTTTCTTTTCTTCAATTCATCATATGGCCAGGAAGCTCTTCAGCCTCACCTGATCTTCGGGATCATTATGGGAGAATTGGAGTCTCCAAAGGGCCCCCAATTAGTGTTTCCTAATTTCAAGGGATTAGTGAGGTATTTGAGGTGTACCAATGGGAGTGCTCCTTTTTGTGGGGCAATGCCATGTTGAGGTGGACGGTGGGCAAACCTACAAATAGACCCTATTGGCTACTCCTCTTACATTGAGGACCACTCAAACCATCCCCCCTCAACCCATGCTTGACCCTTCTCCCATATGCACCTCCCCCAAACAAACCTACAAGTCATTCAAGAGGTGGTGGGCCCTTCTGGGCAAATTTTTCCCCCCTCTCAACTTGTTACAGGCCTGCCCCCTCCTCTTCTCTAGTCCAACTCCATTCTCCCTCCATTTTTCAAACATGGAAACTCATTTGGCATCTTCTCTGCCCCCTCCTGCTTTGGTCCACTATGTTTCTCCCTCTCCAACACCTCCTATAGTAGCTGCGCATTCTCTCTCCATTCCTAGCTATAGCACCTCCTACAGTAGCAGCTGCTCATCCCCCTCTACTCTTTCTTCCTCCATTCCTAGCTACAGTACCTCTCAAGTAGTGGTTGCTTATCCCCCTCTGCTCTTTCTCCCTCCATTCCTGGATATAACACCTCCTGGAGTAGCTGCTCATCCCCCTCTACTCCTTCTCCCTCCATTCCTAGCTAAAGCAACTCTTGGAGCTTCTCTTAACCTTCAGTTGCACCCTCTATACTTTCTCCCTCTCTCTCCCTCTATCGGAGCTTCTCTCTCCCTCCAAGCTGGACTTTCTAGTCCACTATTGGTGTTGTGACCTCTGTACAAGCATGGTGAGGAGACCATATATGTACTCTGTGTCCCAGAGGAGCAAAAATGCATTGGGTGAATGGGTGCCTTGCACCTACAACTTAAATGATTGGATAGTCATGAGAGGATCTGCCAAGGGTCCACATAAGCTTTCCTCATTGACAAAGAGGAAGGGATTGAGCATGATGACTCCATAATGGTAAGAAACTATGAGCTTTGAATTTCTTCTCTCTTGGTATACTTTTGCTTTAATGGAATTCTAATGTAATGTTGGACTGTTGCAGGAGGCATTTGAGGTCGACCTATTCTCATCTCGGCAATGCCTTCTTTGCAATAGCTTTGGCCGAGATCACTCACTAGCACATTACCTTGGCCAAGCAAAAGGACACTTTGTGGTTATCCACAAAAAGTTTTCTCCACATGGCACTGATGACCTCCTGAAGTGCAAGGCCTTGTCAAGAGTGATTGGTCATGCTAACATCAATCACAATGCTGACAAGGACATTTTGGTGAACCGCATGGTTGCCCTCAATGCCTTTGGAACCAATTTTCAAGGTATGGCATTGACGGCAGCAGCCATGTCCCTGGCCAACAACGACAATAGTGTTGACTCTCTATCGACTAGGTTTAGAGCTAGGAGTGTATTTGGGAATTCAAAGCCCGATGTTCTCAGTGTTTTAGAGAAGAGAGAAAGGCTTTGAAACCTTATTGTATAGAAATTTTATTTTATATGAATACAGATATACTTTTTATACAATGTCCCATTTTGTGTTCTTTTACAAAATTTATTTTATACTATCATTGTATTTTGTAACTTTAATTGTTGTTGGCATTAATATTTTCATTTACTATTCTATTCAAAAGCATGCTATCAGATAAATATTTGCGCTATAATGGTTATTTATGAGTAATCCAATAAGAATCTCACCGCATGACAGAAGGCAAATGTGTTTGGCATCGCGTGGGGAGCCCAAAAATGCTAAAACCTGCTATGGTGCATATGAGGCCTATTTGACCAAGCTCCCCACACGATGCCGAACACATTTGCCTTCTTCACCATGGTGAAAAAACATCATTTGACCACTCAAATTCACACTGAACTTGCATAAATTGATGGAAAGCATCATGTAACATGTATAATAACATGGGAACATTAATAGAACATAAAAATATATTTTATTCATTGGCCTCAAAGGGCAGAGATTTACAAAATGATTCAAGTTACACCAAATGGACCTAAACAATATCTAGGACCTAAGGGAGGGATCAGAGCGGTGGATGCGCTTGGCGAGTGCAAGGTATTTGTCCATCACTATTACTCTTTTGGCATGGATAGCACATAAGTTTGCATCTTCCAAAAAGACCTATTGTCATCTATTAATTTCTCCATTCCTTGAGTATTCCAAATGGACAGAGGACCCCATTGCTCCACAAACCATGTTGCATGTGCATAAAGAATATGCTGTAAAGAAAAACATTGTATTAGAAACATAAACTAACTCAAGTTTAAAGCACAAAATTTTAACCTAAGGAGGATTACCATGAAATGTGTAATATGTGACTCCCCCCATGCTTCTACCCTCAATGATATGAATTCTTCCAATGCTGTCCTGAATCTCTCATAGTAAAGCTGAAGCCTTTCTTCACTTTTGCACACAACAACAATACAATAGAAGAGGAAAATACCCTATATGTCAAACCCTAGAATACGTGGTTCATATGTGAACCCAAACCAAAAACATACGTGGTAGTCTAACTACACCACGAGTACAACTAACATAGGCGGTGACATAAATGATAGTCATCCAGGAGATATATCGGGGGTAGAGCTTGATATCTCAACACTCCCCCTCAAGCTCAAATCCATCTCACGTACACCAAGCAAGCTCCTAAATCTGCGAAGCTTCTCGGTACCCAATGCCTTCGTAAAAATATCAGCCACCTGCTCCTCAGTGCTGACATAGACAAGATTAATCTCACCAGCTAGAACCTTCTCTCTCACAAAGTGATAATGCACCTCAATGTGCTTCGTTCTAGCATGATAAACTGGGTTATTAGCAAGCATGATGCTGCTAATGTTGTCACAATGAATGACAACTGCTGCATGAATTGACTGTCCCATATCTGCAAGTAGCTTCCGTAACCAAGCTACCTCACATGCAGCCATTGCTGCACCCCTGTACTCAGCCTCTGTGCTCGACAAGGCAACTGTTGGCTACTTCTTGCTGCTCCAACTGATGGCACCACTCCCAAGGGAAAACATAAAACCACTAGTAGATCTCCTGTCTGAGACACTACCAGCCCAGTCAGCATCTATGTATCCATGTACCTGTAATGCACATCCAGCTTCATAAAACAGTCCATAATGCAATGTGGACTTCACATACCGCAGTATGCGCCTAGCCGCATCCAAATGTGGCTTCCTCGGTGCCTGCATAAACTGACTCACCAGCCCCACAGCATAGCTCAAATCTGGTCTGGTTATAGTCATGTAAATCAAGCTACCTACTATGCGCCTGTACATAGTAATATCTTCAAGAAGCTCACCTGTCTCTGCATTGAGCTTCACATTCTGCTCCAATGGAACAGAGATAGGCTTACATCCTGTCATCCCATATTTGGACAGCATGTCCAAACTGTATTGCCTTTGCAACGGCCATATCCCACTCGAGGATCTAATAACCTCAATGCCCAAGAAGTAACGCAGCTCTCCCAAATTCTTCATCTCAAATTTCTGCTTCAACAGCAGCTTCACTTCATTAATGTCTGCATCACTATCACCTGTAATAATCAAGTCATCAACATAGATGACTATAAGCACAATCCCTCTGTTTGTCCTTTTCACATAAAGTGAAAAATCTGAATTGGAAATCTGAAATCCAATAGTGACAAGATATTGCCCTATCTTGTCTGACCATGCCCTCGGCGCCTGTTTTAAGCCATACAAGGCTTTGCGCAACTTGCATACAAAATCGGGGTGTGAATTATCCTCATAACCTTCTGGCTGCATCATATAAACCTCTTCCTGCAAATCACCATGCAAGAAGGCATTTTTCACATCCATCTGATGCAAAGACCATCCCTTTGCAGCAGCCATAGCAATTACTGCTCTCACGGTTGCCATCCTTGCAACTAGGCTGAAAGTTTCCTCATAGTCAATTCCATATGTCTGCGCAAAACCTTTGGCAACCAATCTTGCCTTGTACCTGCTAACAGACCCATCAGCATTGTGCTTTACTTTGTAAACCCACTTGCAGCCAATAGCCTTCTTATCATGAGGCAAAGGCATCAAATCCCAAGTGTGGTTTGCATCCAAGGCAGCCATCTCTTCATCCATAGCTGCTTCCCAATTTTTATGCCCTGCTGCATCCTCAAAACATGTGGGCTCTGGCTCCTCTAGAACCTTGACCATATAAGCATAGTGATGTGCTGTATACCCATCATATCTCAGCCTGTCAACTGGATACTTAGTACGAGTGGACCTCTGTACAACTGGATCAGTTGCAGGAGTCTTTAAATCATGCCTGCTTTTCCTTGCACCAGGTGTAACAACAGAAGGAATCCCAAGTTCCTCATCAAGGCTCATTTCAGAGCCGCTTGACTCTCCATCAACATGAGAGCTACCAGCAGACACATCAAACACTGGAGCATGGTCTACTTTTTCTTTTCCCTTATGTGATACCTGCACAACACCATCAGGGCTGCCATGTGACGATTCACTAGATCTCAATCTCCCTGTCCATGCATTAGATCCACTAGTAGAGGACTCTCTGGGAGATTGCTGCTCTGCATTTATTGTAGCATTCCCGTTTCCTGCATCTGCATCTCCTACCATAACAGTTGGTGCATACCAGCTGCTCATTTCATCAAAAACAACATCTCTGCTCACTTGCATTTTGCAGGTGGAAGGGTTATAACAGCGATACCCTTTCTGGTGCAGAGCGTATCCAATAAAGATGCATTTTTCTGCCTTTGGATCCAGCTTTGTTCTCTTCTCATCAGGAACATGAACATAAGCTATGCAACCAAATACCTTCAAGTGAGAAATATCTGGTTTTTGGCCTGTATACATTTCTTCAGGCGTCATGCCATGGACAGCTGCAGTGGGGGTTCTGTTCATAATATAAACAGCAGTTGCTACTACTTCAGCCCAAAAATAATCAGGCATGTTTTTCTCATTTAGGATCGCCCGTCCTACTTCTGCAATATGCCTGTTCTTCCTTTCTGCAACCCCATTCTGCTGAGGGGTAGACCTGCATGAGTACTTCCTTTGAATTCCCTGTTCTTTCAGATATTCACAAAATTCTTCTGAAAAGTACTCTCCCCCTCCATCAGATCTTAGCACTTTAATATGCACACCTTTCTCTTTTTCAACCATGGCCTTAAAAGCCTTGAAATGGCTGAACACTTCACTTTTGTGCTTCATAAAATAAATCCACACCTTCCTAGTGTAGTCATCAATAAACATCACATAATAATGGCATCCACCAATAGAAGCAGCTTTGGTTGTCCAAACATCTGAATGGATCACTTCCAAAGGTCTTCTGCTCACCTTAGCATTTTTGGGAAATGCATGTCTGGCCTGCTTACCCATTTGGCATGCTTCACATACCTTTTGCATTCCCTCAACTCTGAATTTAGGTAAACCTGCAACAATGTTTTTCGTTTGCATAGATTTCAGCCTTTGTATATTCACGTGCCCAATGCGCTTGTGCCATATCTCAATATCTGCAATGATACCTCTCCCATGCGCAAACATAGCAGCTTTCACCTCAGGCATATCAACATCCAAGGTGAACATTCTGCCATTTTTGTTGCCTTTCGCAACCAAGCGGCACTTATTTTTCAAGTCCTCAACAAAGCATCCATCAGGATTAAATCTAACCTGCAGACCTTGCTCAACCATCTGGCCAACTGAAACCAAGTTCTTAGTGATTTTTGGAACATGAAGTACATCTGCCAAGTACTTCGTTTTGCCATCCTGCATAGCCAATGGCACTTTACCAACCTGCGTAATTGGGTGCGCAGTATCATCACCTGTTTCAGCATAACCTGGCTTATCCAAATTTCTAACATCATGAAACCACTCACCATGACTGGTCATGTGGTTAGAGGCACCTGAATCAACATACCAAACATCATTGCAAGCTGCAGCATCTCCTGACATGGAGTTAACCATATGCTGCATCACAAAAAGGTGCTCATTTCTGTCGTCACCATGCCCACTTGATGATGCATAGTTGCTTTGCTGCAACTTCCCACTTTTGATGTCATTCGGCTTTTTATAGCATGTATTCTCCTTGTGTCCAGGCTTTCCACAATAATAGCATTCTGTGCTGCTATTTACTTGCTGGTTCCTTTGCCATGAACCACGGCCTCTTTGGCTCCCCCTGCCTCTAGAACTACCACGTCCTCCTCCATAGGACTGGTTTTCCTGTTGTTGCTGTTGGTTCTGATTTCCTGCATGGCCACCAAAACGGCCTCTTCCTCTACCCCTGCCTCTACCTGTATTCGAGTAGAAAGCAGTCTCTTGAGAAGTTGAGGTGGCTGAACCACCATTCCTTTGATCTTCACTCAGCAAGAGAGCAATAAGTTCCTGAAAATCAGGAAATGTTTCACAGACTACAATGGATGTCCGAAACTGTGCATAATCTTTCCCAAGACCATTCAAGGTCACGGACACTAAGTCCTCATCATCAACAGGTGCTCCAATGGAGGCAAGAGAATCTGCAAGGCCTTTCACCTTCAAGGAATACTCATTTATATTCAGATTTTTCCTTTGCACATTGTGCAACTCCTGCTTTAGCTGCATCTTTCGTGCTTTGGTATTTGTGCTATACAGCTTCACCAATGTATCCCATGCCTACTTAGGCGTCTCTACATCCTATATATGCACAATCATAGAATCTGAAATGCTAACAGACAGCCAATACAGGCATTTTCTAGCTTTTTCATGCCATTCTTTAAAGGCCTTCAATTCAGCAGGAGTGGGAGCAGCACCCAAAAGTGGTTCTGCAGTTTCACCACTGATGTACTCCCAAACTCCCTTTCCCATAAGGAAGTTTGTCATCCTAAACTTCCATGCTTGGAAGTTGTTCTTGTCAAGCTTTTCACTGACAATGGTAGACAGATTCTCAGACATTTTACAAATCATGAATTGCAACAGCAACCTGTAAACACAGCAAATGCCTCACAAGGGCAAATAGCAAAACTTCTGCAAAAAGCCTCACAGGGGCAGATCTGCAACACTGACGAAAGTGGTATTTCACCACACAGTCACTTCCTAGTGACGATTTTGCATCAACAGGCAACAGGCATGAATCTGCAACTCCCAATATCTCTGCACACAGGCATACGATGCAATTTCTGTGGCACCTTTCCACCGAATAGCCGCGCAGTGGTCGCACAGTGGTCGCACAGCGAAAAACAGGGCCTTTTTCTGAGTGCCTGCGAAGAACTTCTGCCTTCAAAACGGGCCCCGAAACGGCCTCAAATCAAAAAAATAAAGTCACCTAGGGCATCGCCCTATCCCGCAGCATATACTGCGCTCTCGCCACACCGCGAAGGGCCTCTCAATCTGAAACAGTGCACTCCTGCACTTCTGGCTGTGCTACCTGCAGAGATTTGCTCCCAAACTCGAAATAAGAAAGCAACACTGGTCCTCTTACCAGGACACCACAAACTTGGCTTGCTTTCTTGAGCTCCTTACCACGAACAAGGCTCTGATACCATGTAAAGAATAAGGGAGAGAGATAGGAGACTCAAGTGCAGCTTTCTTCACAACACACAAAAGAGAGAGGACACAAGGTTGGAGGGTGAAGCCTTTCTTCACTTTTGCACACAACAACAATACAATAGAAGAGGGAAATACCCTATATGTCAAACCCTAGAATACGTGGTTCATATGTGAACCCAAACCAAAAACATACATGGTAGTCTAACTACACCACGAGTACAACTAACATAGGCGGTGACATAAATGATAGTCATCCAGGAGATATATCGGGGGTAGAGCTTGATATCTCAACAGCCTCAAATTCCAAGCATAAACTAGATGGAGATAGAGTAACTTATCAAGTATACGCAGTTCAACATGCAAAGTACACACGTGTACCTGCTCCAATGGAATTGGTAGAATGGGGTCCCACTTAGGATCCTTTTTGTGACGATTAGGGGCTGCACTTTGGTTGCAAGAAAGGATGCCATTTTCCCACTGTAGGCTTCCCTTTTTCATCTTCTAAGAGTGGGTTCAATACAAGCATGTCCATTTTGCATCTGCACCTGTATCACAACCATACAAGCACTTGAGGGTCTTCAAATCACCAGCTAGATGCCATTCAACTTGAAACGTTCCATGCCCATCCACAATTAATGTTTGCCTTGCCTCTTGTCTTCGAATAATCAACGGGATGTCAGTTCTCTCCAAAACCCACTTCAATGCCTCGTGGCACTCCTTTGGGGTCTCAAAGGCTGCAAGCCACCATATGTTCTTCTCAGATTGGATTGAGAAACCCTACTCAACTTCCTCATCCCCTTGATCAAAATGCAAGGCATCGTTCATGATACAAATGCTCACCCTCTCTAGCTTGTGCTCTTTTACCAACTGAGATTCATCCATTTTTTATAACAAATACTAGCTTGCCATCTGTACAATGAAAGAGAAATTCAATAAGGATATAGAAATCAGAAGAAATAAAGTTGAATGTGAAGAGGGAATTTCTCTTACCTTCTTCTCTCATCCCATAGAATTTGACCATGGCTCTCTGCAAATTCTCTACATCCATGTAAACATTATTTTTCAAGCATTCACCTCAAACGTTTGGATCCCAGATTTCTTTTTACTCTTCCCAGTCATTGTGCCACTTACACAATGGTATCCTCCAAGCTTTTCTCTAGCACATTGGTTTGTTTCTTGATGTGCAAGCCTTACAGACCACGGTGTTGGCAATGGCATTATAGATATCTTATACTTTTCCTCCATAGCAAACTTGAAAATTTTAAAAACAAAGTTGTAAGCTTCGCGACTTACACTAGCAGCATCACAAGATCCAAGCACCTCCTTTGCTTGGACGAGGCCCTTGAAATCCTTCATTACCTCTCTAGCAACTTGTTTACATAGCCCTTTTTATCTAGGGTCATTCAACACTTCCATGACATCACTTGGCTTTATTAAACTTCTTAGAACATATGAAGGATCACTATCATCCATTTCCATTGTTCCCATCACATCCTCCATGAAATTCCTAAAGTAGAGTACAAATGAATCTCAGTGGAAAGAATGCAACATCACAAATATTTTGGAGTAAGAAATTTCATTGAAAATTTGAGGAACTAACCTTGCAGCCCATATTCTCCTCTTTCGGCACCACTATTGGTTGACAATGCATCCATAGATTGCAATTGTCTTTTCCTCTCCTCTAGTCCCAAAGGTGTTCCCTTCAACTTTTGTACTCATTCTATTAACTTCTCTCGTTCCTTCTCCACAACACATTGAACTTGGCCATAGATAAACCTTTCCAAATCTTGTTTGCTTTTAGCAAGCTTCTGGATTGATTCTTCCAATTCATGTCGCTCCAAGTTCAGTGCATGTGCTTTGTCACTGAGTTCTTTGTTTTGCAATTGGAGATCCTACATACTATTATGCATTGTCACAATAGTAATATTTCCCAAATGTGCAAGTTCTTCTACTCGAGGTCTCTGCACCTTGCTTGCTTGCATAGCCAATGTCCGAGAACGGTTCAATCGATTGCAATAACCGAGCAATCCAGCATGTCCCTTGCAACAAACCGAACAACATCATGCACTATATGAAAAGGAGGACTCTTTTGGGTGGTAGGGTCTAAAGGATACAAGTTTCCATCCACCCAAAGGTCAAGATGCTTCTTCCCTTGCAATCGAAGACTGTGGAGCACACTTTGAGGAGTTCCACTATATCCCAAAGAGCGTGTGCTTGCATATTCTGCCTCCAGTTGTAGGTTCACATGGTACTTGTTGGATATTTCCTCGAATGGTGCCATGAGTACTCAAAGAGAGGTATTAGTGATGCAAGCTAAAATGTAGGGGAGAGTTAGCAAAGATGGAGCAGTGAGAGGGAGAGAGTAGCAAGGAAGAGGGAGGAGGAGAAGCAGATGAGGGTAAGAGGAAGAGGAGGAGGAGAGTAGGGCGATAGGTGTAGAAGGGATGGAAGGAGCTGCTGTAGAAGGGAGGAGGAGGGGAGAGATGCTACAGGAGGGAGGACGAGGGGAGAGATTCTGCAAGAGGGAGGAGCAGAGGAGAGGGATCCTGGGCAGCTGGAGAAGGAGGGGAGAGGAAGGAGGGAGGAGGAGCCAGAAGAGGAGGAGGAGGGGAGAGGGAGGAGGGAGGAGGAGGAGCAAGACGAAGGAGGGGAGAGGAGGAGGGAGGGCGAGGGAGGGAGAGGGAGAGGGAGGAGGAGGAGGGAGGGAGGGAGGGAGGGAGGGAGGGAGGGAGGGAGGGAGGGAGGGAGAGGGAGGGAGGGAGAGAGAGGGGGGAGGGAGGGAGATTCACAATTTGAAATTCAAATTTCAAAAAGTGGCCCCCTCCCCTCATTGATGGGGGGAGAGGTGGGCTCAAATGTGGGCTTAACCCACCTAGGTTGGGCTGGTTAGGCCTCTTTGGGACCCTCCAAGCCCCTTGCATTAGCTCACTAAGCATTCCCTAATCCCTTCCTTATGAGGCCCTTTTGAGACCCCAACTCTCCCCTAATGGCCATCTTTTGGGAGTTATATAACATTTTGGGGCACCCTTCCACTCCCAGGGAGTTATACACATACATGACGGGTACTCCAAACACCCCCCAGGAGTCAGCAGTACAGAATCCAAACCACCCCAACCCAACACCAGCTAAGATTACCCCAGTGGACTCGAGATAGCCCAGCTGGCTACAGAGCCAAGCCCCTTCTCCCCCCTATAGTCAGGAGGCCCTTCTACCTCACAGAGCCATCGACGTACTCCCCTATAGTCGAGAGTCGCTTCTCTAGCTACGAGTGGCCAGCGTACTCTCGTGCAGTCGAGAGTCACTTCTCTAGCTACGAGTGGCTAGCGTACGAGCTCGACATGACAAGGCAGCAGACGTAGTAGTAGGGAGAGCGGTGGGGGATGCATGGCATAGTGCTTTGGGGGGGTTAATAGTGGGGGCGAGGATGATTTAGATGATGTAGACGTGCCAGAGGGGGATGGTACGATCTTTTATGACATCACTCAAATAGGAAGCATCTTGATGGATGCACAGGGGAAGGACATCATGGCCTTCATGCGCTCTATAATTGCTAACAACTATAGAGATTGCTTTATTCACTGTAAAGACTAACCATAAAAGATGGCTGATGAGACCCTCGCTGATGTTCGCTCTAAGTATGCCAATCCCCCCAATGTTCAGTTCACAGATAAATGGGCCAAGTCAAAGATTGTTATGATACTTGCCAATAAAAGATCTTCGCTTAAGAGGCAAGCACTAGTCAAGATTGCCAGGAGAGAAAGAGGTCAACCACAAAGGGGCCAGCCCCACACTGCTCACAAGCGTGAGTGGAAGAAAGCAATGAAGGCAGCAAAGACGGACCCCAGTCTGCAGCACATGGAGGCACGAAGGATCCAAATGGAGCAATATGGAAATGTGCATTTTGGAGTAGGGGGTGTAGAATCATGGGAGGCCCAATTTGTAAGTATCGATCTCAAATTATATTGTGTTAATGTGGTTTATTAGGAGGTTGTTTCTTTGTAGTAACCCCTCCACAAATTGTGTCATCTTACAGCTTAATATTGTGGGCAGGTACCCTACTCATGTTGAGATAGCATACCACCACCACCATCGCAGAGGAGATACATGGAGGCATTTCTATGATGACGAGTTGATTACTGAGGAGTAGAATATCCAGGCTACTGGAGCGCCCCCCAGGTATTTAAAAGTAATTAAATAATGTCAATATTGTAAATAAAGATTTAATTTTTCATACATTGATACATGTTGTCCCTCGTTTATAGGGCCCTACAGCTGATCAGGAGGAAGAAGATAAAAAAGGAAGGTAGCGAAGAAGGGAGCGAAGAAGGGAGCAAAGAAGGGAGCCAGGACACGGAGAACTTAGATTAGTCATAGAAGTAGTGCTAGCTACTCTTTTTTGTACTTGAAGCCATTTTTCCTCCTGAGATATCTAAGTTGAAAAATGCAACTAGAGTTTGCAAAACTTTCGATCAAAATAAAGAATTTTTTTTGATAAACATAATACTGAAAAAAGATGTCGAATCCTCAGGCAGTCTAGGTTCTGAGGTCGGGGTCCACACACCTGCCACAATCCAAACAAACTAGGTGTTAGAACATCATCGTTACATTTGGGTAGACAAGTAATGCCTATTTTCCCCGGCTTCTTATCGCTTTACCTAGGAATATGGACAACCATATGGATTCTTAAGTGAAGTTTAAGTCACAAGTGGAGTAAGGAGTGAATGAGTGCATGGGTTAAGAAGGGATTAGAGGAGGTATGGGATGATTAGTGGGCTTGGTATGTGGGGTGGTTAAAAAGAAAGTGTAAAGGGAAGATTTCACGGAGGTACATAAAAGAATAATTCATAGTTAGGAAAGTATTCATGTGTGTGTGTGTGTGTGTGTGTGTGTGTGTGTGTGCACGCGCGTGTGCATGTTCGTGTTCGTGTGTAAAGAAATAAGTGTCTGTGTGTGTGAGATACATTTACTAATCAAATTTATTGTGTGTGTGTGTGTGTGTGTGTGTGTGTGTGTGTGTGTGTGTGTGCGTGTACCCACCCTTACCTAGGGGGACATCACATGAGGGGGGCATGACACCCATCAGGTGGTATCCTACCCTGCACCAAAAAGGTCCAAAGAGGAAGCCTCTTATAAGTGTTTGCAAAAGGGATTATGTTGTAAGTGTTTCCAAGTGGATATTTCTTTTAAAATCAATCAAGTTGTTCAATGGAACTAGACACATACTGAAATTTCCATAACTATCTTGAAACAATCACACACCAGGCACAATGATTGCATAGTTATGATAATTCCAACAAAAAATAAATGTGTAAGGGATCAATCATTCCTGAAGAAGAGTTTCGCAAGAACCTCATTCTTGCACACTCTGATAAGAGTTTAATGAGCAATGTGGCACATGGCATGTGCCATGTGACAAACCCAACCAAGGGATATCAATGAGACACATGGTTAACCCGGCCAAGGGTTAACAAGGTTTAGGTATGTGTGTGTTTAAAAAATAAAACCTTTTAACAACATGGCACACAAAGCTCAAATAAGGGTGGATAAAATAACATTATTTATATATGGGTGTACATAAAATAAAAGTTGGTACAAAAGTGCTGAATCCATCCAGTAGTCCAAGCTCCAAGGTCAAGTTCCACTTACCTGCCACCACCCAAACCAACCATTTGTTAGAACAATAAAGTTAAGCTTGCATAGATAGGTAATGCATGTATTCCCTAGCTTGTTATCGCTTTACCTAAGAACTTGACCTAACCTTTCAAATCCTATAAGAAAGATGAATCAACTAGATTGATTTAAGACTAAAAATTAAATGTACATAAATTTCTTGTTTGGGAAATTCTAAATTAGAGCAAAAAATCCAAATATAATGTGTGGTTACAAAAGAAGGGGGTTAATCTGCACACATAAGAAGAGACATCATATAAAATAGACAAAGAGAAGAAGCACGATCTTATGAGAAAAATTCAAAGCTTGTTAAAGGGAGTAGTCCACACCCTTTTTAGAAACAATTAAATATGGGGGGTAATCCTCACCCATCATTGCACAACAAGGGCAATCTAGACAAAGATTTTTTTAGAGGAAAAATAAACCAACTTACTTAATAATTTCTATATGTATTAGTGGCAATTAATTAAATTAACCAACAAATAATTTAAGGCAATTTATTGAAGGAAAATTAAGGGAGAACATCTAACCAAGGGAATTGAAAAGATTGGTTTAAACAAGGAAAAAAATTTAATAAAAAATAATGCAATAAAATAAAAAATTCAAACCAAAACTTGTTAAGGACCAAGGGAAAAAGGTGATTTAGGCCCAATAATTTAAGGAAACAACAACAAATTTCTCTATTAAACTATGCATATAAGACAAAAAAATCTAGGGGACAAAGAACTCCCTTGTGTAAAAAAGCCTAACTTATCAAGCAATTACCTGAATAAATTAATTTGACAAAGAATTAAAAGAAAAAATAAAAGAAATTGAATTACTTTGAAAATAGCAATTTCGCTGACCAAAAGAAAGAAAAAAAGCACTAAAAAAATGCTAAGCCAAAACAAGGGAAGGACACATGGTAGTATAGCAACTATGTAGGAGCAAGGGAAGTAATTTAGATGCCATGCAAAAAATTTAGATGGTAGTATAGCAACTACATAGGAGCAAGGGAAGAGGCATCAAGACCCAAATGCAAACAAGCCATGCAAGAAGTAGAGCTCACTAAAAAGAGAAGGCTAGGAATGCAACAGCAGCTAGGCATCAAGACCCAAATGCAAATGAGCCATGCAAGAAGTAGAGCTCACAAAAAAGAGAAGGGTACGAATGCGACAGGAGTTAGGCGGGAAAGAAGATCAAGCCAGCAGGTCCAACTGAGAGGAGCAAGCCAAGCAAATGTGTAACATGCAGTAAGTAAGGCCTTATAAAAAAGAGAGGTATGAAGTTATGATGCCTCTAACACATAAGGCTCATTGTGATGCCTCTATCACGGTTGCACAAGGGTCGTGAGAAGGTAAGAAAGAGAAACGTGGCCATAAGGGAAGGGTCGCTATAAGGGTCCCACAGCAAGGTGGAGGTGCAAAGCCATCACATTAAGCTAGCTAATGATGAGTAATGTTGCAAAGAACCTGTAAGGAATCACCAAGCACAATGCAATGCACGTCAAGAAGTAGATGAGATGCTAGAGAAACTACCACACAGTCAAATCAATGGAATACCAATTGGGTCGGCAAAGGGAGCCATGAAACAGTGCAAGTAAACAACTTCATGATCCCACACCACATGAGCACACAGAGTCAAGGTAGCCTAAGCCAAAAAGAAATAGCTTGCAGAGGCAGCATGGAATCAAAGGACTAAGGTGAAAGGAGAAGGGATGCTATGAAGACATGAGCGCACCATGCAGAGAAGCCGACGTCACAAAAGAGTTAGGCTTGCAAAGCAAGGGTAGCAAAACTTGCAGGTTGGCAAGGAGATAGGGTAGCTAAGACCTTAAATAGAGACATAGGGGCACGTATAAAAGGAGGGGTTTATTTGTTAGGTTTGGGGATGGTGGTTTAGTTAGGGGGTTTAGCATAAAGAATGTTAGTGTATAAGGGATGATGTGTAACTATAGGAGTTTGGGGGTTAGTGTACCTATCGGGTTGGGGTTAGCATATATTGTAATTATAGGGTAGATTAAAGAGTATAAAGGAGTATGATATAACTACATCTATATCTATAAATATAGAGATTTATATATATGTATATATACAAGTGTATTGTAGCATAGTACACTCCAATAAAATTGTAAAATTAAGGTGAGTGGGGGACCATAAAAATCTAATATAGACATACATATATGGATGTAGTGTATAGTTTCAATATACAAAAAACGGTCATATGTGTGTGTGTGTGTGTGTGGAGAGAAAAAGATAGCATGGTTGTGTATATACAAGCTCATAGAAGAAGGGCTAGCAAAGACTCTACCTTTACTGAGAGTGATAATTTTGGCTAGTCTTAGTTGCAAAAATGGGGAAAGCACCAACAAATATATATATATATATATGAATTTCAAAGATGAGGATCATGTAAGTTTTTTTTTTTAACAAAAGAAAATAAGAGCCTGGGGTAAAAAGGTAAATATTTACAAGCTCATAGGTCAAAAGAAAAGAAAGTTAATTTATTTTTCTATCTTAACATAGAGTATAAAGCACTACAAGGCATAGGCCCTTTTTCGACAAAAATACCAACGTTTTTTATAGTAAATTTTTTTTTTTTTAACAGGCACAAAGGTTGTTATTTACATCGGTATAAGCATCGAAAACGAACGGTCGCTATATAAGCGTCGCTATATAGCGGCATTGGTAAACATCACTATATAGTGATGATTAACAAAACTTTAGAAAAAACATTAGTGGGGCTAAATAGGGCCACAACAAGCTCTGTTTTGCCCCACTAATGTTTTTTTTTAAGTAATTACAAAATAAAGTTTTTTATTACAAAATTTCCCTTGCGAAAAGGATGATACAAAATCGCTCAAATGAACCGATCGAGCAACCAAAGCATATACATGTCGAAGATATACAACATTGTTTGTTACAAAATTACCCTTTCGAAAAGGGTGATACAAAATCGCTCAAACGAGCCGATATACAAAAGGATATACATGGCGAAGTATATGCAAACTACTACTACTATTACTCATTCGAATCGTTGCCATCCTCCTCATCCTCATCTTGCTGTGCCTGATCCTTGGTTCTCATGAGCTATCTCTGATCCCTGGCCCTCATGAGCTGTGCCTGAGATCCTTGGCCCTCATCATCGCTCGCCTCTGGTGATAGGACGCTCGAGCTTTGACTCTAAGAGTAAACCATATTAATTGGAAATTAGATTGGAACTTAAAGAATAAAACAATTTAAAAAGTGAGATTACAAGTAGGAGTAGACTTATACTGTGTGAGCAGCCACCTCAGCCCAATCAATCGTCACTCCCATTGCCTCCTACTCAATAAACCACGGCTTTGTTCCTATGCAAAATGCGCATCGTGTCTCTGCATCTATAGGAAGGCGACTCATCGTAGCTTGCTATGGACCCAATTTATGAGAGTTAGATAAAGTGCATGTAATATATGTAGTAAAACAAATAGAACAATACATTAAATGAGAAGAAGTAGACTTACCACAATTGCCTCAAATGCCAACTGTCCACCTGCACCAAAGTGCGAAGTACCTACGGCATCCAGCCGTCTCCTCGCAGCCCTCCTCTGACCCTCAAACATTTCGGGATGGGCTCTATTCTACTTCTTGAAAAACTTCCAATCATCTTTATCTGCCTAGCTAGATTTAGCCCTCCCCTTTGCAATGGAAGTACGCAAGGTTGATCTACGATGCTTCAAGACCAAACCCATGCGCTCTCGTATGTAATTCTCATTAAACTTCCAATTTGGGGGGTTAGGGTATTTTTCTTTTAATTCATCGATGACCGCCTGCGTCTTTTGCTCATCTTGATACTGCCAATCAGTAGCAATGCCGCTCTTGAAGTGGTGGCTCATCAACCGCCTCATGGTAAGCATCATTGCTTTGCTCTTTTTATCTTCTATTATCTCTTCAACAGTCGTGATTTGATAGGACAGGCCCTTGACAAAATATGAAGAGGGGAGAGGAGAAGAGTGGAGATGAGGAGAGAGGGCACAGCTAGAGAGCACACCACAAATGACTAACTGTACACTAGATTTAGTTGAAAAAATAGAATATATACAAACCCTTTTAGGGTTAGGGTTAGGGGAGCTAACCCTTTCCTTTATAGCACTCTATAAGGTTAGTGCTATGCACATATGATCACGTGATGGTGCTTGCTAAAGTCCCATTCTTCCTTTCAGCTATTGCATTTTGCTGAGGAGTATCTGCACATGTGAATTGTCTTCGAATGCCGTGAGTTTTGCAAAAGTTGATGAATGCTGAAGACATGTATTCACCTCCTCTGTCTGATCTCATGACCTTGATCTTTCTACCTGTTTGGTTTTCTACCATGGCTTTGAATTCTTGAAATCTGACAAACACTTCAGATTTTTCTTTCAGAAAGTAGACCCAACAATATCTGCTGTAGTCGTCGATGAAGGTCAAGTAATAAAGTGAACCATTGATGCTGCGGGTCTGGGCATAACCCCATACATCTGTATGAATCAAATCAAGAATACCTCGTGCACGAGAGGTACTTCTGACAAAGTTGGTTCGCTTTTGTTTGCCGAAGCAGCATGCTTCACAAACCTTTCCAAGAAACTGTAGCTTCGGAATCCCAATTGCCATATTTTGATTCCTTAGATCTAACAAGTACTTGAAGTTGACATGACCATATCTCTTATGCCATTTTGCAGATAGTGGCATCTGTTGCATTTGGGCTGACATGGCATGTTGATCTGGTACTGTAGCTAGCATCCTGTATAAGCGTCCTTCCTTGACACCTTTTGCTACTAGCTGACCTCTTTTGGATTTGTCTCTGATAGTGCATTCATCACCGTCGAAGATGACTTTGTAGTTGTGTTCCGTCATTTGACCTACTGACAAGAGGTTCTTGCTGAGCTTCGGAACATAGAGCACATCTTTGACTAATCCTTTTGTACCAGTGAAATTATTCATAGGGATAACACCTGTCCCTTGAACCGGATTCGGTGTATTGTCTGCTGTATAGATGACATTCTTTTGACCTTCTAATGGCTTCATTTCTGTGAACCATTCCTGATGATTTGTCATATGAGATGATGCACCGCTGTCGATGTACCAAGGATCCTGTTCCACTTGGTCGACTTGATAGCTGAAATCCTCTTTGGGATTGAAATCAGTGTCTTGGTGCATTATATTAGTCTGATGCAATTCCTCACTTGCAAGAAACATATTGCCATGTTCATTTGCAAAATGACTGTGACTAGAATGTCCACCACGATGATTTCCTCTTCCTCGGGAATTCCCTCGATTACTGCTGGATTGACCGCCTTGGTCATACTGCTTCTTGCGGCAATCTCTTTCATAGTGTCCAAACTTGTGACAATAGTTGCATTGAATGTTTGACACATTGGTGGATGCATTCCCTCGTCCTTGGAATCTTCCTCTGTTGGAATGATTTCCTCTTTGCTGATTTTGATGTTGCTGAGGATGCTGCTGATGCTGATTCTGACTTTGATTTTGACCACTTTTCTGATATGATCTACCTCTGTTTCTGCCTTTGCCTCTGCTTCTGTCTGAAGCTGTGAATGCCTGATCATTAGAATGACCTTTACGTGCTTGAATGGCCTGAGTCCTGAGTTCTTCACCAAGTAGAACTGACTGAAGTTCTTCCAGTGTTGGAATTTGCCGTTGGATGGCAATACTCTGGACTAGATTCTCATATCCCTCTCCTAGTCCATTCAGGATTACTTGAACCATTTCTGCGGGATTCATAGTCTCTCCGGCTGCTGCAAGTTGATTGTTGTAGTCTTTGATGCGGAGTACATAAGCATGACCAGTTTCATTGCTGTTGCGGAAACTCTGGTTGATCTGGTTTCTCAAGGTGAGAATCCTGGATGTGTTCTTGGACTCGTAGAGAGCTGCGAACATATCCCATGCTTCTTTTGATGTCTTGACTGTGTTGAGCTGTGCTAGCATGACATCTTGCACATTCTGCTTGATCAGGTGATAGGCATACTTGTCTTTCTTATCCCATTCTGCTTGAGCTCGGGCAATGGCAGGATCTGCTACTGGTGCGGAAACTGTTTGTGTAGATGTAGATCCCGATGTAGATCCCGTTGCTGGTGCTGTGACAACAGATGGAGTAGAGCTACTGGTGGCTGGATCTGCCAATGGTCTAGGTATGGATCCATCGACATACTCCCATTTGTCCTGAAGCACAAGAATGGTCTCCATTCGGTATTTCCATGTACCGTAATTGGAGTTGTCTAACTTAGCAGATGCCTCCAAATTGAGGTTGCTAGTTGACATGGTGCAAACAATGTACTCAAAAAGTGTCCTGGAAAACTCTGTATGAATCAACTGCAAATACACTGAAGATGCCAAGTGAAATCTCTGTACCGTCGGTGAAGATAGAACTGCAGTAAATAAGATCTGACCTGTGTTACAAGGCTTGTGGCAATGATGCCGGGAATAGCCAAGAGGCTTTACAAGGCTGAAAAATGATGTGCACGATGCCGTGAGATAGCCAAATAGGCTTTACAATGGTGGCATGTGTGTGTGAAATCAAGTGCTATCTGCCCACTGAATCAATCTGCAATGCCTCTGAACTCTGAAGTCTGCTCACTGAACTGATGAACGTAAGATTTCAGGTAATGTAATGATGTGAAATCGGATGTGAGCGTATGGACTGACTCCGAGTAGGTACTAGTCGGGAATTTCGGGCATGGCTTAGATTGGCAACTTGGGGAATTCAAAGCGTCCCCTCTATGGCGATCTAGTCTACTCTGATCTAGATCTAAACCAACCGTCGATCGATGAAAGAGCAGCAAATAATTCCTTTTCCTTTGTTCTTTTTAAGTGCTGGGTCAGATGCGTCGATGTAGAGGCAAATGTGCGTGAAGGAAGTGGTTTTGTCGGCGAGGCTCAAATGTGAGTGTAACTTGCGCCGAAATGTGCGCGTGATGTAACGAGCGCGTAGAGCACAAAAAATCGAGCGACTTTCCTTTTTGGAGCACCCTCAAATTCTTCCTGGATCAAGAGATATGACTTGATCTAGGTGGAGGGGCAAAAGGAGTGCAAATGGTGCTCAATGATGATGTGTCACTGTGAGTCACATGCAGTGATGATGTGGCACTGTGCTTAGCAAGAGGTGTGCCAGTGAAGCTCTGTGCTGAGGTGGCAGTGCTGAGGTGTCACTGATGACGTGGCACTGATGACGTGGCAATGATGACGTGGCACAGATGACGTGGCAGATGACGTGGCACAAATGACGTGGCAGATGACGTGGCAAAATGACGTGGCAAATGACGTGGCAGTGCTGACGTGGCTGATGACGTGTCACTAATGACGTGGCACTGATGACGTGGCAGTCGGTGATGACGTGGCAGTCGGTGATGACGTGGCAGTCGGTGCTGACGTGGCAGTCGGTGCTGACGTGGCAGTCGGTGATGACGTGGCAGTCGGTGATGACGTGGCAGTCTATCTGCCACGTGTCGCAAGGTGAGTGTGTGCTCTATCCTCCACGTGTCGCCTCGTGGGCCGCCGGAATCTGGGAGATGCCGACGGAATCTCGAAGATTCCGTCGTCGTTCTTCGTTAGAGCTCGTGGATGCTGGAGCTCACTGGAGGAGCTAGGAGCTTTGCTGCGAAGCTGATGGCGGCGATTGGAGCTTGCTGTAGATGCTGGAGCTTGCTGGCGACTTCTTTTTCTGGAAGGAAGAACGTCTCGGATTTCTAGTGGAGGAGGATGGTGTTTGTTAAAATCGCGTCAACGAAAGAACCACCGGACGATTTAGGAGAAATTGAGGCGAGGTGAACTGTGCAGCTGCTGCGCTAGGAGACCCTCACGGCGTGATGCCTTTCAAGAAAGACTTGGGTAGAGTGCTGCGAAGCGGCCACAAATCTCGGAATTTGAGTTCTACAGTGGAAGCTGCACGGAGGCGAAGGCACACGGTATGCACTCCTTTGGTTTCGCTAGGATTCAAAATAGTGACGCTGCGGCCAGAAAGGGGTTATGCAAAGAGTGACGAAGCTTTTAATGCTAGTCCTCCGCAGCCGGAGGACACCGCTAAAAGAAGGATGCTTTGTAAGCGTAGCGAAAGTAAGGCGGACAGTGGAAATTTCAGAAAGCGAACGGAAAGAGACATCGTTTGTAGACGGTTGACAAGGGCAGTTGGAGTTGCAGTTGGAGTTGGAGTTGGAGGTCCAACGATGGAGTCGCCACTGCTGCTGCTCGTTCGTCGGCCGATTGGAGGCACCTTATAGAAGACTATGGGCTGTTGTTCGTTGTTGATGGAGCGCAATATTCTGAAACTCTAGTCTTTGGTAGGAGTCGGTGAAGGGGCTTTGGTGCAAAGAGTCGTTGAAGCTACTCGTCGCCCGTAGGTCTCTCTCACTCTCTTTCCCGAAACTCGGCCTTCTTAATGAAGACCTCTCACGATGGAAATCTCAGAACTCTCTCAAGAGAAATCACTTTTCCCAAAAAACAAAGGAAACAATGACGATTCGCACAATCACTCCTATCTTTCTCTCATAAGGATACACTCGAAGAACTTTTTCACATGATTCTCTTGCAGAGATCACTCACAATCTCTCTTGCTTTCAATCAAGGAATCCTCTCAAGAACAATGACGGAATTTTCTTTCAATGGACGGAAATTCTCTCAACGGAAGTGAAGGGAAAAAATCTCACAATCACTCAAGAGAACTCTCAATCTCACAATCTCTCTCACACTCTCAAGAATCTCAATGTCTCAACGGAAGACAAGGGAGCTCTGATACCATGACAAAATATGAAGAGGGGAGAGGAGAAGAGTGGAGATGAGGAGAGAGGGCACAGCTAGAGAGCACACCACAAATGACTAACTGTACACTAGATTTAGTTGAAAAAATAGAATATATACAAACCCTTTTAGGGTTAGGGTTAGGGGAGCTAACCCTTTCCTTTATAGCACTCTATAAGGTTAGTGCTATGCACATATGATCACGTGATGGTGCTATGCACACATGATCACATGATGTTGAGCGTGAACTCTCAACAGCCCTTGACTAGGTAAAGAGGACTCATGTCAGAGCGAGTGGTGTTTGTGTGAGCGCTTCCGAAGCGAGTAGCAATGGGAGTAGGAGAGGGCAAGGGACCTGACTGGTACTGGGTCTCGAGACCAAGTGGAGACCTATAGGGATGTGAGTGTACTGACTCGTCTACATCTCCCGAGGTAGCACAACATGAGCGACCCCTCCTACTCTTCCTTCCCTTATGATGGGCACACCCAGGTGATGACCCCTCAGTCGAAGGGGCACGAGGGGATGGCTGGGCAGTAGGTCCAGCCGTCAGTGTAGGAGAGGGAATTGCTGAGGTCCTCTAGGATAGCAGAGAGAAGAATCTCACTGCCTCCTCATCAGTCATCTATGCCACAAACTCGTCGGGACTTCCGACAAAGCCATGGGCTTCTAGCAAAGGAGTTCCCAAGGGGTAGTCACAGTGCTATGTCTAAGAGGAGTCGGGCTAGGGGTAGTCGCAAGGGTAGGCCCTGAGGTGTTGCCTGAGGGGAATCAAAGTCCTCTGGAGAATAGAGATCATGATGTCTCCTCCTACGAGGATTTCCATACTCATTAGATGTGCAACATGATCCCATGTCTAACATTGACACAAACACGGAAAAAAAAAACAAGAGAATACATTGAGAAAGCATATGAGAATACATTGACAAAGCATAAGAGAAAACATTGAGAAAGCGTATGCTTATGCTTATGCTTATGGATAAGCATATTAGCATATGCTCATGCATAAGCATAAGCATAGGCATAGGCATAGGCATATGTGTAAGAAAACAATACAACGTCTGTGCTCAACAGATAACAGGATCTCGTACGTAACAGAGAAAACAAATAGTATGGAGAATCAAAATTTTGATTACTATAAAACTGATACAATAGATGGCGCTGCCTCCCAACTGTGCGCTCCTGTGAAAGAAGCTTCGATGGCGAGCTGAAAACAATAGAAGACGGAGGTTGGATGCTAAGGAATCAGGGTTGCTGTAGCCAGTGATGAAATGGGCTTCACGGGCGTGCTCTTATATAGCCACCACAAGTAGTTAGTTAGAGCCAATTGGGTGACCGACCCAGTCCGCCCAAAACAGTCGACTAGGGGTCGGTCCGAAATAGGCCACCGACCACACGATAGAACCGGTGCGCAAAATAGAGCAACTTATCTATGGTCTCCGTTCGGCCCAGAGCCATCCGGGATCATCTGAGGCTCCAAACTGGCCCCGCAACCCAAGAGTGGGCTGCCCTGACAAAAGCTCCATCTACCCTCAGTGCGGTCAGTCATGGGATGCCTTCCCGCACTTGCATGTAACCTAGTTGGTGGTGTGCCAACTCTATCTGAAGCGTCCAGCCATCAAGCCACACATGGTCCCCATCTGGTGTCCAAACCAAGACCTACCGGATAACCGAGCTACTCAAATGCCTTCTCCTCATATGGGGGCTTACAAGTAGAGTTAGCTGGTTCCCGCGTAGTTACACAAGAGTGGAGCATTGATATCTAACACCCCCCCTCAATGTCCACCCGCAAGTGAACTTACTTTTTCGGTCCAATGCCAAGTCGATGAAGATGCCTCTCCAACAAGTCTCTTCTAAGAGCCTTCGTGAAGATGTCCGCAGCATTCTCTGTAGTCGAATAGTACACCAAGTCGACCTCTCCATCCATGATGAGCTCGCGTACAAAGTGATATTAAATCTCAATGTGTTTTATGTGAGCGTGGAACACAAGGTTTTTTGCAATCACCATGCAACTCTGATTGTCACATGATAACTGCGTAGGCTTGTTCTGCACTGCAGCCATGTCCCCTAAAATCCTCCTCAATCACACTGCCTCATAAGAAGCAAAGCCAAATGCCTTCAGTATCTCTCCAGCATACTTCAACTAGCATACTTCAACTGTGAAATGAAGATCTGTTTCGGCTCTTGCCAAACTTCAATCCCCAAACAGAAATGCATCAGTCCGAGGTCTATCATTTCAAACTCTCTTCCTAGCAAATGCTTTGTCTACGAGATCTTCTCTTCATGGTTCCCTGTTATGACAAGGTCGTCCACATAAAGGACCATGATCATACACTTGCCTGCTTCTCTGAAGATATACACCAGGACCTACTGGATAACCGAGCTACTCAAATGCCTTCTCCTCATATGGGGGGCTTACAAGTAGAGTTAGCTAGTTCCCGCGTAGTTACACGAGAGTGGAGCATTGATATCTAACAATATGCTTATGAAAAGAAGAGAAAAAGAGAGGAAAAAAGAAGAGAAAGAAAGGAGAAGGAGAAGGACATGCATAGGCATAGGCATAGGCATATGCTTATGAAAATAAGAGAAAAAGAGATGAAAAAAAGAAGAGAAAGAAAGAAGAAGGATATGCATAGGCATAGGCATAGGCATATGCTTATGAAAAGACAAGAAAAAGAGAGGAGAAGGAGAAGGACATGCATAGACATAGGCATAGGCATAAGAGAAGGAGACATATGCTCATGCATTAGCATAAGCATAAGAGTTCAAGGAAGATGGAAAAAGAGCATAAGCATAAGAGATACGGAAAGAAAGCATATTGCTTATGCTTATGCATAAGCATATGAGCATAAAAGAAAAAGAGAGAAAGCTTAAGCATAGGCAAATATATATGCTTATGAAAAGAGGGGAAAGAGGGGGAGAAAGAGAGAGAAAAAGAGGAGAAGGAGACATATGCTCATTCATAAGCATAAGCATAAGAGAAGGAAGAGGGAAAAAGAGCATAAGCATAAGAGAAAAGGAAGGAAAGGATATGCTTATTCTTATGCATGAGCATATGAGCATAAAAGAAAAAGAGAGAAAGCTTAAGCATAGGCAAACACATATGCTTATGAAAAGAGATCGAAAGAGGGGAAAGAGGGGGAGAAAGAGAGAGGAAAAGAGGAGAAGGAGACATATGCTCATGCATAAGCATAAGCATAAGAGAAGGAAGAGGGAAAAAGAGCATAAGCATAACAGAAAAGGAAGGAAAGGATATGCTTATTCTTATGCATGAGCATATGAGCATAAAAGAAAAAGAGAGAAAGCTTAAGCATAGGCAAATACATATGCTTATGAAAAGAGATCGAAAGAGGGGAAAGAGAGAGAGAAAGAGAGAGGAAAAGAGGAAAGAGGAGAAGGAGAAAGAGAAGGAGACATTCGTGCATAAGAGAAAAGGAAAGAAAGGATATGCTTATTCTTATGCAAGAGCATATGAGCATAAAAGAAAAAGAGAGAAAGCTTAAGAATAAGCAAATACATATGCTTATGAAAAGAGAAAGCATAAGAGAAGGAAGAGGGAAAAAGAGCATAAGCATAAGAGAAAAGGAAAGAAAAAGAGAGGGGAAAGAGAGGGGGAAAGAGAGAGGAAAAGAGATTGAAAGAGGGGATGAAAGAGGGGAAAAGAGCATAAACATAAGAGAAGGAAGAGGGGAAAAGAGATTGAAAGAGGGGAAAAAGAAGAGAAGGAAAGGAGGAAGAGGGGAAAAAGAGATTGAAAGAGGGGATAAAGAAGAGGGAAAAAGAAGAGAAGGAAGAGAGGGAGAGAGGGAGAGAGGGAAAGAAGAGGGAATAGGAAAAGAGAGGGGAAGAGAGGGTTCCTATGCCCATCACTGCAACTAGCGCTTAAGGCGCTAGCTGCAGGCCAATGCAAATAACAAAAATAACAAAAGGAAAAAAGAGGAAGGACTTTCTTACCTAGAATAGTCCCGCTCGGTGTTTTGTGGACTAGCCCTACAAAAGAGAGGAAACGTACCATTTTTCAAATAACTAGTTAGAGGCAGGAGGAGTTTAGAGAAATAACTTTTCAAAGGGATTGGATTGAGGAGACAAGCATAAGCCTACAAACAAGGAGAAATCATAAGCCTACAAACAAGGAGAAAGAGGAGGAAGAGAAATACCCAAAAGAGAAGAGGTGAGTCTTCTTTCTTTCACAAAATCTCGTTTTTTGTCTTTAACCCTTGAAAATCAAGCATGAAAACTAGCACATAGCCTTAGCAATATAAGGAGAAACATGCTTTAACACTCATAAAACGAAATCTCACAAAAAACAAACCTACATTGCTTAAAGAGATTCACCTTCTTGAAAAACTTCTTTTCACACAAGCAAAGAGGGAGAAGGGTGGAGAGGGAGCACAAGTGTTAGGACAGGAGCTGACTAGTGGTGAGGAGTGGAGAATAAAGAGGAGGAAAGCGAGGTTGTCGAATATAAGGTGGGAGGAGAGATTTTTGTTTTTCTCGCAATAGAGATGCTAAAGAAAGCATCGCGGCACAGGGTTTTGGATTTAAGCCCCCAACGTCACTATATAGCAACGCTAGTTAGTTGCTATATAGCAATGCTTATATCCAAAAAGCGTCACTATATAGCGATGGAATAGGGCAAAGCGTTACTATATAGAAACGGAACAAAGCAAAAAGTCACTATATAACGATGGTTCAGGGCACTTATTGTTAGAAGAGAGAAAAGAAGCTCATCTGTGGCTATTTTTTGGATCTTAATAGATTTCCTTGCAACTCATGTTGTGATTTTGGAAGTGTGCAGATGGAAGGGACGAGTGGAAGCTCGTTAGATGATGCGACAATGCCTGGGAGCACAGAGTGGCTTACGGAGAGGTTGTATTGTCATTAAACTCATTGCAAGCGAGAAGTACAACATCAATGTCATATTATCATGCGCCACTTGCGGATGTATGGGGAGGAGCCCAAACTAGTACCCACCATTGATGTTGCACGTGGTGATGGATTATCGATAAGTCAATGCTATTTGAGTTCCTGGTGAATATTGGATACCATTATGACAAGAAACCTTGAGACAAGATATTATATTTACACGAAATATTGAAATAGAATGAGGAGGGTGACAGTGCGCATATATCTTCACACTTTGAGCAAGACTATAGTCTCTCGGATGATGATGAGGGCATGGTGGACATGATGGATTCTATTTTTAGGGGTGCTATATCACATGTACACATGATGTCAGAGTCTGAGGTCAAAATGTGAGAGTTCCAATCAACACAGTTGTACAAGGGTGCTAGGATGTCTAAACTACGTGCTTGTCTCTCAATCTTGAATCTGCAAGCAAAGTATGGGTGGTCGGATACAAGTGTCTCAGCCTTAATGAGGTTAGCTCCTACATTAATTTGAGGCATTATTTGGATATTGTTTGTTTTGAGAATCATCATGTATGTTTGAGAATTGTCATTAGTCGAAGCCTTTGTATCCCCACTTTATGTATGTAGTACCAAATCATCATTATTTGAAGCCTATATTGTATGTTTGAATTGTGATAGGTTGCTCCAGAAGATGTTGCCTGCACCAAATACCATGCCCGCATCAAGAGATGAAGCAAAGAAGATGCTAACAACGGTGGGTATGGATTATGATACCATCCATGCTTGCCATAATGATTGTATTCTCTTTTGTCATGAGCATGGAGATTTGGCTAGTTGTCCGAAGTGTGGGGAACAATGATATAGAGATGACTTGCAGGGTGAGTAGATACCGGTAAAGGTCTTGAGACACTTTTCCATCATTGCAAGAATACAGCACATGTTCCGATGCAAATCCATAGCGAAGTTGATGGCATGGCATGCATCTCATCAGTCCACTGATGACATTGAGGATTCCCATAAATTGTGCAACTTGGAAGCACATAGACAATCAGTGGCCGGACTTTGCAAGGGAGCCACACAACTTACATCTTGGGCTCGCCATGGACAGAGTGAATCCTTTCGGGTTACGCTCGACATCTTGGTCGACATGGCCCATAGTCTTGGTGAATTACAATATCCCACCATGGCTAACAATAAAGAAGGGACACCCCATGCTTGCACTACTTGTGCCAGGGAAGTACAAGGCCAAAAATATGGACATGTACATGGCACCTTTGATAGAGGAGTTACAGATCTTATGAAGAGGAGCGTGGGTCTTTGATATTTCCAGAGCTCCTAGACATACCAATGATATTTTGGTCAGGGGTATCTTGATGTGGAACATGCATGACTACCCAAGATATGGAGAGTGCGCAGGTGCGTGGTTGTGTCTTTACATGTATAATATAGGATTATGCTTTTATGACTCTCTTTCGCACGCATGTCTTATACTAATACATTCATGCACACGTGCAGGACTTGTTACAAGTGGGTACCATGCTTGTCTTGTTTGTGGATCGAGTTTTAAATCACTTGCATGATACTCCAAACATATGAGAAAAAATGTTTATGAAGGTCATGCTGGATACCTTCCGCTAGACCATCTCGCGCGTGGAGATCAGCTTGATCCACCACCATCATATTTGAAGGCAAGTGACTTGATTCAGGCTTGGAGGGCGAATGGAGAGGAACCTTCTCCTGGTATGAAGAGGTTATCGATCTTTCACGAGCTTCCTTATTGGGGTCAGTTACAAATCAATCATCTCTTGGATCCCATGCATATCTTCAAGAATGTGGGGGCTACTATTTGGGCAGACTTGGTTGGTTCTAAAGACTCGAGAGGAGTGCGAGAAGACTTACGTGCTATGAATAGGATGTCTCGTTTGTGGCCCCAAGTGCATGCTTCGGGAAAAGTTATCCTCCCAAAAGCAACATGGATGCTCTCTACAAGAGAGGAGGCAGTAGTCAAGGCAGACATTGCCTCTTTTCAAACACCCACAGGGTACATGCATTGCTTGAAAGAAGCATTTTCAAAGGACTAAGCTTAGTGGGTTCAAGTCCCATGATTGGCACAAGGTCTTACAGGTATTCTAAGCTGCAGGATTAGTGTACCGATAATCGTGATGCATTAGCGTAATTATGATTATGTTATATTGTTGACATGACTTCTTTGTTGCTTTGATAGTTCATCCTCCCAATTACAATAAAAGGGTGCTTACAAGAAGATGTTCGAAATGCTATATTCAAGATCAGTGGTATTGTAAGGTATGCCTACTATCAAATCGCATTGATTGCATTTTCTTCAATTTAAGCTGATAATCTATAGATTGATTATGAATATATCTTACATGGGCATGTGAAATAGGTGGATATCTCAAAAAGAGATCTCCATATCGAGCATCGAGAAGGCTAGGGTGGAATCCATTGAAGCCGTATGCTTGCTTGAGAAGCACTTTCCCTCGAGCATTATGACAACTCAAGTGCACTTGCTTGTACACACAGTTGATGAGGTGGCCATTGCAGGTACTGTTCATAGTCAGTGGATGTTTTTTCTTGAGCGGTTTATGAAAACTTTGAAGGGATTTGTAAGACAAAGGGCAAGACCAGAAGTAAGCATGGCAGAGGGATGGCTTGTGCAAGAGTCATTAGTATATATCACGGAGTTTCTTGCATCCACGGATCCCGATATGCCGCAAGCTTGGCATAACAAGGATGATGATCGCATCGTTGGCAAGGTTCCCCAAGGAAAAGGGATTGAAAGAAAGATGAGCAAGCATCGAGAAGGCTAGGGTGGAATCCATTGAAGCCGCATGCTTGCTTGAGAAGCACTTTCCCTCGAGCATTATGACGACTCAAGTGCACTTGCTTGTACACATAGTTGATGAGGTGGCCATTGCAGGTACTGTTCATAGTCAGTGGATTTTTTTCTCGAGCGGTTTATGAAAACTTTGAAGGGATTTGTAAGACAAAGAGCAAGACCAGAAGTAAGCATGGTAGAGGGATGGCTTGTGCAAGAGTCATTAGTATATATCACAGAGTTTCTTGCATCCAAGGATCCTGATATGCCGCAAGCTTGGCATAACAAGGATGATGATCGCATCGTTGGCGAGGTTCCCCAAGGAAAAGGGATTGAAAGAAAGATGAGCGAAGAGCAAATGAAGAAATTCAATAAGTTTTGTATCCTCAATAGCAAGGAGATGCAGAAGTGGATTGAGAGATATGTAGCCGCCAAAGTAGAAAGAATAAATGCAAGGACGAGATTCAGAGTAATGTACAGGCAATCGCAACCATATCCATGGGATCTAGCTCTTCTCCCCACTCACATGTCACTTGATTGGCTACAACTAGCTCTACGTAAAGCCAAATGCGATGGAGAGACAACAAACGAGCACGAGCGAGAGTTATCATCTGGATGTATGATACATAAGTTTCTTACCTCTTGACGTAATTAAGTAATTATTTGTGGCAATATATGCTATAAAATAGATGCATCTTCATTGTTTTAGTGATGCTCTTTTACAGTACAAAAAGTACAGTGCATTATGGTCATATGGATGACATTTTTGCATGGAACGCATCGATTCAAAGAGAGTCACGTATGATTGTGGAGTCATGGCTAACTTCACACAAGATAGCTGAGCAAGTGCTTCGAATACCAATCTTCTCTCCTCACAGTTGGATTATTGTGGAACCATATGCGAAATCTATGACGTTGATTTCAGACGATTTAGCATTTTCATTCTTGATGTAAAATGGTTTAGAACTATTTACAACGGTCCCCATGCAACAATGAGAAAAGACAGTAGCGGTTTCTTTGCAATAGTCTCCACCAAACTTTGGACCGATGAAAGTGATACTTTTGTTCTTCTCGAGCAATGTGAGCAGGTGCATACTAATTATTTAATTAATCGAAGCTTTCATTTTTAAAGATCCATTGATACATGTACTTAAGCATAATTTCATATATATAATTTATGGCATTTGGCACCCATCTTCAATATAGGTGGTTTTTCATCCATATCGTTTTGATCCAAGATGGTGGTACGTGATCCAAGTTGCACCACGAAGTAAGAAAAATTTTTGAAGATAGAGATGTGGATATGGAGATGCCACTACCAATGCCGGATCCAATTGATCCAGATGAATCTAGCGAAGAAGATGAAGATCACAATATGAGCCAAGAGGAAGATGCGCATAATGACATCACATGGGAGGAAGATGGAGATCACGATATTGAGGAAGAAGACGATGATCATCAAGAATCACTACACTTTATTGAAGAAGATGATCAAGTACGCTTAGGTGAATGTAGGATGCTAGAGTACGATGATGATATAGGAGATCAACTCAATATAGAGTTAGAGATAGACTTGTTTGGTGCGTTAGACTTGCTCAGGATGAAACCGTTGATGTAAATCCTCTTCATTGATTTTTTTCATCTCAAACTTAGACATGAATATATGAGCTTCAAAGGCTTGATGTACATGCTCTCGTACTTTTACTCTCTCAAAAGATCAAACATGTACGAAAATTTAAAAAAAATTGTCATTGGAAAAAACTATCTTTTAAGGTCGGTATGGAAAAAAAAACTCTCTGTAAAATGTCGCTATAAAAAACTGTCTCAATGTCGCTATATAAGACCATTACCAATCTGATAAAAGTCGCTATATAGCGACGTTTTACTAAAGTCACTATATAGCGACCCTTAATGAACCTCGCTTCCAATACCGACGATTAGCGCCCCGTGCATGCTAAACATCGGTACTTAAGCGTTGCAATAGGATCCGTGTGTAGTAGTGAAGAGAGCTTTATTCATTTCATCATGGGGCATGACATCACGAGGAATTAGATACTAGGTTAAGAAGTTGCACAAGAAGGGGGGTCCATTAATAGCTTGACCAAACTAATTTGTTGTAGGTAGCCCAAAAAAAACAAAAGGGGGGGGGATCATCATACTAATAAAAATATCAAGGTACCCAATCATCTATAAAATTTGATTAAATGTCTTTTAGGGGAAGTGAGAGTTGTGGGTAACACACACAACCATAGTGAAAGTGTGAGAAATTATCAATGGCCGTCAAGGGCCACGGTCGGGTGGAACTTTTCTTCCACCATCCGATCCTTGGCTGTTCTACCCAGGAAGACGCATCCTGGCTGTTCTACCAAGGAAGACGCATCCTGTCAACTCGCACGTCTCAATCTGTGTTAGATGGGGAATCTCGTTGGAGGATGAGTCGCAGGTCACCATCAAACACTGGAAGTAGGAGGGAAAGCTCCAAATTCCGGGGTGGCACGTAGAAGATGAATGTCCTGTCACAATCAATGCCTCCCACAGGGCCCTCAACGTACGGGAAAAGCCCTTATACTTCATGGGCTAGGGACAGAAATCTTTTGTGTCAAGTGGAAGGTGTAGATATATTCAACGGTTTGCAAACCACCCTGTCCTCGTTAGTCCATACTTGGAACTGGTTTTTGGGCTCGCCCCTACCCAGCGCAGATGCTCGACGAGTAACCAATTAACGGCTTCCTAATCGACACGTCAAGCTACATGCACCCCTAAAAAACCGCATGTGGAAAACTGTGAGTAAACACAGCCTGATTTTTTGTAAATTAGGCTTTTCGTGTGAATAGGTCCTAAGAGAGCCTAAACACTCAGATCAATCAACCGCATCTTTCTCCTTGCCAATCAACTACGTGTATACGCATGTGCGCTCATGTGTATGGCCTCATGGTTTCATGTACACTCTTGCCGCTTCCAAGTTGCAAAATGCATAACCATAAGAAACTTTTCAAGACAGGTATGAAGCTCACAAATCATTGGTCTTTTTTCCCCAATTGATTTAAGACAAAGCAAACTTTAGTGCGATGATGTACATCGCATATGGTATTCTAAACGTAAATCTTTTCGTAAGTTTAGAAGCTTGTGTGGCTAGTAAGTTGCATATGGGTATATTTATGTAGAATCATTTAGGCAAAAAAATGCAAAACCATGAGGTGCACATAAGGGCCATAATTGATGTTCTAGAGAAGTGCACATAGTAGCACATCTTTAGAGGACATACTTGAGCTTTTTCCATGCAACATAGAGCACTATATCAAAGGCAAGACAAATTTTAGAAGTATGTGAACTCTCAATTTCTTTCAATTGTGATATCAAAATAGAAGGTTCTCCTAACATTAGGCCTCGGCTTTTAATGGACTTGAATGCATGCACAATAGATGTCAAGTTTCCTTGAAAGAGAAGAAAGATTAGAGTAAGGTTTTATATCCTTGTCCTAAGCCCCTTTTAACCCTTTCATATAATTATTCATTACATATTAAATGGGCATCCCTTCCTTTCCAAGTTCTACATATTTGGAATTATATGTACCAATAGGGTTTGAGTGCTTAACTTACAAGAAAACATTACACACTTTTTTCCATAGGCTTTGGAGGAGACATTGTACATTACACCTCATTATTCATAACACCATTTAAACAATCCAAACTAGATTTCATGGTAATATAGGGACAAGGATAATTTTCTAGTTTTAATAATTATGAGAAACATTACACACTTCTCTTCATAGGCTTTGGAATTATAGACATTGCACATTACATCCTGTTCTTTATAGTAATAATTTAATCCAAGATTTCATTGCAATAATAAAACAATGATAATTTTCTAGTTTTAATACGTAAGTGCTACTTTTGATGTTTCAAAGGCAGCTTCAAACCACAAACATATGAATTCTCTCTCACACACACATACACACACACACACACACACATGCATGCACGCAGATACCCCCCCCCCACACACTTTCTACACTTTTACACACATTTACACACACACACACCCAGGGCTTACTCCACCTAGCACGATATACGCTTTGATCGGGATCACTCACCTTCTTACTCTGGCCATCTGTACATACTTCTCGCTTATGTTGACTTCATACCCCTTTTAGAGGATCGTGCTGCTACATGATTTGTCCATTCCATCTGCTCGAAGACTACTAGCTCGTGTGAACCTTCACACGAGCTATAGAGACTCATTATTCGAAATAATGAGTCTCTATAGCTTTCAGAGCATGATATCAACTCCCACAAACGAAAACAAGCCACACGACTAATGGAGATGTTTCTGCTCGCTCTTGTTAAGCTGTTGACCAAAGTCGAAAGGTATCAGGATTCTGCTGCTTTAACGACTACCTACTGGTGGATGCATACAGAAATCGGACATGTTCTGCACGGTCCAGCTGCTTTTATTCTGACGGTGGTGGGAGAATTTTTTTTTTTTACATGCTGTTAGATTTTGAGTGCAGGTTCAGTCTACGACATAGCTGCAAGTTGTGGTGTTCTTCTTTGGCTGGAGAGAAGGATCTGCAAGATCCAAAAGTGGAAGTGTGGACGGGAAACGGAGAGCAGTAGAAATTCAGAACTTCATTCTTCACGGCGCTAGCGCATTCATCGGCCCCTAAGGCATCGGACTGCATCCGATAGGGGATGTGCAACTAGGCCAGATCCGGCATCGCTGCTTCCGTCCTGAAATAGAATAAATTTGGTGAGTGATAACACCGAGGATTGAGATTCCGAGCCATCCGAGTCTGGGCGAACCTGAGTGATGTTCTTTAGTCACTCGAGGAGCAGCCTGCTCAGAAGGTAGCCTTCGGAGTCGGAGACTGAAGTGAATCGTGATCCTTCGTGTCACGACTCGCGAATCCTCGTGCACTGCACAAGAGCAACAGGCAACAGCCCACACTGGCCGTACAGGATTGCAGCGGCAGAATCCAAGAGCGCTCCTTCGGTATCTGCGCTGTGATCTCTGAGTATTCAGTACACCCGCTTGCAACTTTGCACCGCCCATCTCTGCAGTCAGCGAAGAGAACAAGTCTGAACGACAAAGGGAGAGACAGAGGTAGATATCTTCCCGCGACCTACTTGCAGCTCTCCTTCCTCCACGGCTCCACCCCTCTCCCATCCCCGCTTCTTCCGCGTTCCAGCTCCTCTTGCGCATGGACAACACCCTGGAAGACGAGTGCATGGCCGATCTGAATGAGGTTCCGAGTCATCTCCTCCTTTCCAACGTACACGGAAACGCTGCTGACATACCTCCAGACAACATAAGCCACAGCATCGGAGTGCAAGAAAACTCTACTTCCGGACAGGAGCTGGAAGCTGCGTCCCTGATAGACAGAGAATGCAGTATGTGTGGTGACGTTGGTATCTGCGAGGACCTCTTCCGATGCAGCAGATGTAGAAACCGTTATCAGCACATGTAAGGACTTAGCAGTGAAATTGCAAACTTCATTTGATCGCTTACGTCTTTGTTTCCTTGCATATAATTTGGTAGGGAAGAGTACTATGCATGCATAAAGAACAATGATTCTTTGCGTTCGTTGGTCCCAGAGTCTCTCTTGAGAGACACAAAGACACAGAGAGAGAGAGAGAGAGAAAGAATTGGGGAAAGACCTTTGACGCGCGCATATAACATCGTGGTTTGCAGATATTGCAGTAGATCTTATCCTTGTTTAGGCTCAGAGATTTGGGTATGCAATTGGTGCTTGCACGAAGAGATTAAAGCCCAAAAGAACAAGCAATTGATGCAACGGAAGCTGAAGAGAGACGCTGGTGCTCGTAGAAATAACGCGTTCGAGTTCTTACGGCAGATAGCTCAATCTTCACCACACAACAAGAGCCTCACTCATGTAGAGCATACGTTCGTGGCCAGGAACACCGAAGTTCGAAAACGCCAACGCTGCAACTATACAGCAGACAGAAGCGAAGAGGTAGCGTCGGATAAATGGCAGCAAATCGTGAAGGACAGACATCTGGACAGGCCGCGGGGCAACGGTCGCCGTTACAAACTTCTAGCAGATGTTAAATGCTAGCAATGGGTTGAAATGTCATCCAGCAAGCTTGCAAGCAAAAGATCAGTTCGAACTTCTATCAAATGTCAATCTGTGCAGAGTTCTTATCTCTCGCGCGTCTGTAGTATAAACAGCATGTTTTACTGCATGAGCAAGCCAAAGTGTTATCTAACTCCAGAAACTGCAAGTAGAAAGTTCGCGAAATCTGTTGAACTTGGAGCGATACTTCGACGAGCTGTTGCTATAGAATCGATCCTGTGTGTGTATTGCATAAATGAGCCGGATTATTTCCGACTCGAACTTGCAGGAACTTTTGCACAGTCGTAACTCGATGCTTCGACGAGACCTTATAGGGTTGATCCTCCTTTTGTGTGTATTGCATGTGTTAGCCACCTTGAAGTTGCAGGAACTTTTACAACACGTTGCCGGCACAGGCTGGCGCCACCTTACACTGTGTCCCTTCTCTCTTCTGCAACCGTATCTGGTGACGGCAGCCGGGGAGCGACTTACAGAGGTACGACGCATTGAGATCTATTTTATTCCCTAAAGGGGGTTCGTGACACGTCTAACGTATTACGGCAGAAGCTCGTCATATTGCATCTGCATGTGCCTGGAAGTTGCAGCGCCCGCTTAATCGTTAGCATAAAACTCTTTCCTCAGGCGAAGTCTCAAGTCTCTTAGTCTCTTCTGGTTGTTACGGCCTGTCTTACGAATATGTTATACAGACTATAAATGTGCCGTTGGGCAGAGCCGCAGATTTAATGTAATATATTACCGCAGATTTATGTGACGTTCTTCCATGTTTGAGCAGACTGCTCCTTCGAACACACACGGTAATTTGGATTGAGGAATACGGGACCTTAGATTGGAATATGCAAATCATAACTGTCCCGTTCTTTCTGAGCTTCTCTTTATAATTTGGCAGCTGATATGCGCCCTCTCGTAGATCTGCTCGAGTGAGTGAAGGACGGTTTTTCGGCATTGTGACTATCAATCCCCAATTCATACATCTGGTCTAGTGTTTAGTTATGTAAATATAAACCCAGCATTTCCCCAGAGTTTGATTTCTCGCAAAGATAACAACGTGATCTCATGTGCAATCACAGCTGAATATACGAAGGAGAAACACGCATGCACCTGTGTTCTTGCAGATTTGAAGTGAATATATGAAGTGGGACGCAGTCTCCGCGTTCTGCAATTGTTTCTTAATTTCTTAGGCGTGTGCGAGTTTTTATGGTGGTATATGATCACGTGCATGGGCCTCAATCTTGCTGGAGCATTTCTGGGTGGCCGTAATTGTGCAATTTTGTGACTGTGAGCACAAAGATTCTAACATCACTGTTCTTTCGAGGCTGCATTATTACGAACATCCTTGGATGACCTCTCCAGCTAGCGATTCCGTCCATAAAGTCTTCCTGATTCATTATCTCCAAGCACTTTTGAATGCCTATTTGTTTCATACCCCTCGAAGTTGTTTCCATGAGGCCACGGCATAAGGTAAGAGATATAAGCCCGGACGAGCCATCCTTAATGTCAGTTTATGTAATCCTCAAAATTACATATTACATAAACCTCAAATCTTTGCTCCTCGTAGATCATTGCGTAGAGGGAGTGATGCTGAAAGTCACCTTATGTAATCCTTTGATGATTTTTTCAGGGGTTCTGTGTGATCTACTGAGCTCCCCTTGGCAATTACAGGTCGTATGAACTTATGGGACGAACCAGTTATACCAACATTGCACTTCCTTTTCTGCTTGTGTATGATCAGCATTTGGATGTCATAATTCTAGCATTGTTCACGATAGTTAATGTAGCATTATTCCCTTATAAGTATTCTACAACATGATCCGTTGTAACTACTCTAGAACAAAGGTTCTCATCGTGATATGTTGTAACTACTCTTCAACATCTACGAAAATGTATCTCTACATTTATCTTCTCCTACAATCATGCTACGGGACACTCATAAATATGTAAGTGGAGGACTTAGGTTCAACAACATAAGGGGTTTTACAAATCTTTTTTTTGCACATTTTTTCGGAGTACTCACAGATCTACTATAAAAAGGATGTGCTTTATTCATGAAAATTTCATAGATAAGAGACTTTTAAATTAGGCCTTAAACGCAAGTGGTCCAGAGGATATATATCTAGTAAACCTCCCGAGCAATCATGTGAACACTTAATTTATTTTAGCATAACTTTTTCTCTTTCCATGTGTTAAGACCAGGTTAACCTCGAATTCTATAAGTCTCCATTGCATTTTTTTTCCCAACAAAGTCTCCATTACATATAGCAGTCTCATAACCCAGATTTCCACTAGCAGCCTTTTGAATTGTAACATATGCGCAATAGATTAGTCTTCATAAGATTTTATGTATTTGGTAGATGTGATCCATGTGTCTTTATCAAAGCTAGTTTGTAGTAATGAATCTCTCTCTCTCTCTCTCTCTCTCTCTCTCTCTCTCTCTCTCTCTCTCTCTCTCTCTCTCTCTCTCTCTCTCTCTCTCTCTCATTAATTCCCCAAGCATGGTTGTTCAAAAGGGATGCATGAGTCACATGTGATTAGCAAACATTACAACAACATATATACGCTAAAGTTACCCATAACTTAGACAACAAAGCTTCTTTTAGTTCAGCAATTTCATCGGCAAATTTACACCTTAAGTATTAGTATGCATTAAGTTCAAAGAAGTTCTGTGGTTTCACCTTTCACTCTTATGCTAAGTGCCAACATATTAATCCATAAAAAGATGAGTTCTGGAGAGTAAGAGACATTGCCACTCTCTTCTACACAAGTCCCTCATGCTATTGTAGGGGTTCTTTTTTCAACAAGTTTTAATCTCTTGGGTCCTTAGCCATATAGTAGAATCGATTAGGTTTGTCACACTCCTTATTCAACCTTCATTAAGGGAGATCTGGATTCAAAAAGGGCCTCTTGGATCCCTCTTGGATTAAGCAACCGTGTAATCTCAAGATTAAAGAACTAGCCAATTATAGGTTGACAAGGTCATTTAAAAATGGAAGGAATCGCACTTTTGTCTCATTGGTGTAGAGACCTCCTCTAGTCCCCAGTCCCTCAACCTAGTTCCCCTTCTTGTCCCCACCATCACCTGGGGGTATTCACTTGCCTTTTGGGTAATCCCCCCCTAACTCTCCCCCTTCTCTTAGTGGGCTTCAAATCTCATGTAACACTCTTCCTCCCAAAAATAAAAATTTTCTAAAAGTCTCACTAGCCCAAACACCTCCCAAACATTCTCTCAAACTATTCCCATTCATCTACACCCTCGTGTGGTGTGGAATCCAATGAACATCTTCTTCCTCTCAACCTCTTCCTCCACTCAAGCTATCCTTGTGCGTCTAAGTCCTTTATGTAAGTGGAAAGTGCTCTTATTTTATCATGAACCTCTTCTTCCTCTTTGCTTGAGCTCCCATTCTTTCTAAGTTGGTGAAGCAATCACCTTCTCTTGGACCAAAGCTATAACTTTAATCTTATGTATGCCACAATATAAAAGGACAAAAATGGTGTTTGTATTGCTCGAGTTTAGGATTATGTAGGGTTACAATGCAACCTTTAGGAATGGGTCCAAACAAGTTTCCAAGAAACAATAGAGCAAAGAAAGAGAAGCATTCAAAAGGTTCCATTGTTCAATTTTTGAAGACCGAAAAAAGTCTCAAGTTAACGGTCCCCTCACGGTCCCACATGTTTCCATGGTTCGATATACAAACTTGCATCATGTAAATCAACCTTGCTTTCCTTCACATTGAATGTATATTTATGCTTCATAACACTATAGTGTTCTTTACTTTCACACTATCATTTTTTCATTATGCCACTCCATTTTTCAATTCTACTGTATATGCTTGCGTACGTGTAAGATATAGGGGGGGGGGGGGGGGAGAGAGTAGGGGTCTATGAGGGAGAAGTGAGAGACTAGAAGGGGTCTATGAGGGAGAGAGTATAGAGATGTTTTGAGTGTCTATTAGGCATGGGGCAGGGGAGAGAGAGAGGGAGAGACAGAGAGAGAGAGAGAGAGAGATTTGGGGGAGAGGTGTGAGCTAGAGAGAGTAGGGTAGGTGTGCGTATGCATGTGCGTGTGCGTGTGCGTTTGCATGTGCATGTGCGCATGCGTGTGAGTGTGCATGTGCGTGTGCGTGTGCGTGTGCGTGTGCGTGTGCGTGTACATGAGAGAGAGAGAGAGAGAGAGAGAGAGAGAGAGAGAGAGAGAGAGAGAGAGAGAGAGAGAGAGAGAGAGAGAGAGGGGGGGGGAGGGAGGGAGGGAGAGAGATTGGAGTATTTAGCAGTGCATGCATGTAGGAAGTCCAAGAGCAAGTGCTTTATATTTATCTCTCTAACACTCGAATCTTAGCTTCACCCATCATATTCTCTACAAATAAAGTGCACCAAATGGATAGGAGTACAATAGCAAGTGGACACAATGTTAATAGTCTATGCTTATAGGTGGCGAGATTGTAAAATTCTTGACAAACTTCCTATCAAAGCTGCATGGTCCCAAGAATGATGTTAATTCACAACAACACAAAGCACCCACAAACGTGCTCACATACGAGTTTTCTTAATTGAAAAAAAATTTACGGGCGCATCTATATGTGCATCTACAGACCCACATCTATCAATGCATCTATATAATAGGCAGACGCGCATATAAACACGCTTTTAGACGCTCTATAGAAATTTTTAAAAAATAGAAAGACATGTACATAGACGCACTTATAGACACTCTACATAATCTTTTTTTTTTATAAAAGCAAAATTTTGTGTGGTTGAATAGAATGCTGTGTATGTTGTGTATGGTATGTGGTTACAAGAATCCCATTTCCACATTATGCAATTCAATTCTTACAACCAACCGTACTTTAATTAGCACGATTCCAAGCACGTCTTTAGTCGACGATTACAATTTCAAATAAAACATTACAACTCCAAAATGTTTAGTTCACATGTCATTCATTGATAGAACGTTGCACAAGGAAATTGAAAGCCAAAAAAATAAAAGGAGTGTATATTAATTCATAGCCCAAAAAGTGCTTGTACGTACATATAGCACGAAGCCAAGCCACGTCCTATGGCTTCAAGTATAAAAAATAAGAGGAGTGTATATACAAGAGAGGCACGTAGCCAAGCCAATGGCTTCAAGTACAAAAAAGAGTAGCTAGCACCACTTCTACAACTAATCTAAGTTCTCCGCATCCTCGCTCCCTTCTTTGCTCCCTTCTTCGCTCCCTTCTCATCCTCTTCGTCCTGAATAGCCCTAGGGCCCTATAAACGAGGGACAACATGTATCAATGTATGAAAAATCAAATCTTTATTTACAATATTGACATTATTTAACTACTTTTAAATACCTGGGGGGCACTCCAGTAGCTCGGATATCCTGCTCCTCAGTAATCAACCCGTCATCATAGAAGTGCCTCCATGTATCTCCTCTGCGATGGTGGTGGTGGTAGGCTATCTCGACAGGAGTAGGGTACCTGCCCACGATATCAAGTTGCAAGATGCCACACAGGAAAGAGAGGATAAAAGAGAAGGAAAAAGAGAGAAAAAGTGAGGATAAAAGAGAGAAAAAGAGAGAAGGAAAGAGATGAGAAAAGGGAGGAAAAGAGAGGAGATAAGAGAGAAAAAGAGAGAAAAGAGAAGGAAAGAGAGGAGAAAAGAAAGGAAAAGAGATGAGAAAAAAGAGAGAAAAAGAGAGGAGATAAGAGAGGAAAAGATACGAAAAGAGAGGAGAAAAGAGAGGAGAAAAAACAGAGAAAAAGAGTGGAGATAAGAGAGAAAAAGAGAGGAAAAAAGTGAAGGAAAGAGAGGTGAAAATAGAGGAAAGGAGAGGGGAAAAGAGACAAACAAAGAGGAGAAAAAAGACTGAAAAAGAATGCTCCATCATGCATGCCCTCTTTCTTTATCCCGCCCTCATGCTTCAGTCCAATTTTCCTCTTTCTTGGACCCGCCCTAATGCAATCACTTATTTCCATCATTCATGCAATCCCTTATTTTCTCAAGAATGCTTAAGGGAAAGAGAAGGGGAAGGGGAAGGGAAAGAGAAGGAAAAGGAAAAGGAAGGGGAAGGGGAAGGGGAAAGGAATGAACATACAAGAAACCATAAGAAAACTGTCATAGCGCGTCTATAGACACGTCTAACATCGCATCTATCAGTGCAGTTGCCTATTTTCCCAAAAATTAGACGTGCTATTAGACGCGTTGTTTGATGCGTCTACAGACACGCTCCGATAGACACCTTTTTAAGAAAATCTGAAAAGAACATGCGCCTGACCCCAAAAAGAACAACACTAGTACCAAAAACATCCCTTCCCAGCATACGACAAAGGACAAATCTAAAGAGAGTAACTTCCAAAGAAGACCAACCGCCAAGAAACTTACCTTGGATAGAGGTATGGAAGCTTCTTGTCCTTCTTCAAAGCTGCTTCTCTTTCTTCTCTTCCTTGTTCACCCTCTTCTCTTGTATGCTTGGGGATGACTATGTAAGCCTGGAGATGAGTGTGGGTGCTTGGAGATAAGTGTGGATGCCTGGAGCTATGCCTGTTAATAGGAAAGCAAGCCGCACGATGCTAAAAGTATGTGAAGGAAAGCAAGCGCACTAAAAGTAGGTTCAAAAATCAGCTCGCAGTATGCATGTCTAAAAGTGCATCCAAACACGCATCTAAAAGTGCGTCTAAATGCATGTCTATCAATGCGACTATACTATGTTTTAGATGTGTTCCACAATTTAGACGTGGTGTTAGACACGCTTTTAGATGCTACACAAAGTTTTGACATTTACAACTCATGCAAGAACACATTGTTTGGGTTGTTTATCTATAGGATGTCTTCATCTTCAACAAGTAGCTCCAGTGAGGATGAATCCCTCCGTATTCACCATCGCGAAATGTGGTTGGAGCAAAAAATCAAATGTATGTGTGATCGATGTCGAGGAAACATGTATCATGCACGCAGAATTACACTCAATCATGTCTCAAAGTATGGAGAATGGGATGCGACCGTAAACATGGTAAGTGTTAAAGAGTTAAGGTTGATTGAGATACCTATGGGTGTTCATGTGTTTGATATATGATCCTTTTTTAATTTGATATAGGATGCAGTGCCACACTCGCATATGTTGCCCTATGCTCGTCGTGAGAAGGCAAAGCGTCAGCGATGTGAAGTGGGATCTTCAAGAGGGACCATTACGGATGCATGGAATGATGGTGATAGTAGCCCTCCGCCATTACCTCATGAGGCCATGGAGGAGGAGGTGTTTGATGATATGGTGCAGGATTTATATGTCAGGGATGATAGCATGGAGCAAGACAATCTTTTTACTGTAGCGTCGACTCTGTGGGGGTTAAAGGTCACTGTGCCTTTACCCCGGTTATGTACAATACTCAAATACATATATAAATGAATGAAAAAGAAGATTAGGGTGGTTCTGCACCCACCAAAACTTGTGTGGCTCTCTATTTCTCTCTCTCCCTCTTCCGTTCTTGCTTCCGTTGAGAGCACTCTCAACTGGTATCAGAGCCCGGGTGATCTAGCTGAGCGTGCGTGAATGCTTGAAGCTTAACAGCTCTGTGGGAAGCTTTGTGGGTGACTTTACTTGCATCCAGGTGTTTAGAGACCTTGGAGGAACCTTGGGAAAAGTCACTTTGGTTTTGCAAAGTGGTTTTGAGAGCTTGTTAAGTGTTTTCAAAGAAAAAGTCGTTTTTTGAGCTTTTCCTTGTTCCGTTCGATGACAGAGACTCCGTATTGACTTGTAGAGGCAACTATTGCTTGCTTTTGGTGTCCACTTCACTTCAGGAGCTTGGAAACACCTTCATTCTTGAATCTAGGATCATTTCATTAGATTTCTGACTCACTGTGTCAGTTTCTGCGTTTTTCTGCCCAGGTGTTGGAACTCAAGTTTAGAGCAACCATTTATAGATCTATCAGTTCCAGTGGACTCAGGAGTCCTAAAACTTCTATGTTGCTCATCATTCGCACTCCAATGGAGTTTACAAACAGCTCTATTTCCAAAAATGTTTTTCAGTCTGTGTGTTGGATCCAGTGATTGAGACCACGGTTTCCAAAACCGTCTGTCCCATTGCATTTCGGATGCCCAAAAACCCCTACCTGTCAATTCTTATGCGATTCGGTGGAGGATTTTCAGAGTTATAGATCTTTGTGTATTTGATTTCGTCTCTGTGTTATGCATTTTTCATTCTAAGGTTTTGAAACCTTAGATTTATGCCACATGGCAGTGGATAAGTGTTGACTCCCATTTCTCACTCATCGGTTGGGATTTTGGAGTTCCGGCAGAAGAGAGATATTTGCAGATTTTCTTGCTGAGTTTGATTATGCAATAGCGCCCATGTTTTGATGCATCTCAGGTTCTATTTTCAGTAGCGGTCATTACCGTGGGACTATGATTTCTTGAGTATACCTTATGCAGATCACTCTGGTTGTAGTTTGAGCAGTGTGCGCTCATTTGTGGTATGCATTGGGTTGCAGTGGATGATTTATAGGCCATTTAGATGCATTGCACTCCTTATTGGATGCGTTGATAGGCCCAAATTACCTTGTGGGATGCTATTTTTTATGGATGCTTTGCACATGGATGCTATTTTATGCTGAGGGATAGCTTTGACACATTGCAGGTGATGCACTGATAGTGCTATGCTCTCTTGGATGAGATATTATTAATGCATATGCCAGTGGACGGTGTTTATGCTTGAGTCATTTGGCACTTATTGGCATTTTGGATTGCCATTGCAGTTGGCATTTTCTTTTAGGCCAGATTAGCTCATATGGATGCATAGTATATGCACATGAGTCAGATGCTTTGAGACATGAGTTTTGGTGATATTTCACTCTATTATGGCATACACATTTGGATGCACCTGGTATTTGGTGTGATTCTCTCTTGTAGGCACTAGCATTTGGGATTTTTGCTTCATTTGCATCATGGCATCCTCTTCCATGTCTGAAAAGGAGGTTTTTAGCATTAAAAAGTTTGATGGGAACAAACTCTTCTTTGTGGAAAGAACAAATAAGGGATGTGCTTATTCAAAAGAAGCAGATTAAACCCTTGGCAGGGATTGAAGCTAAGCCTGCAAATATGTCTGAGGATGATTGGAATGAGTTGGATGCATTAGCAAAATCTACTATTAGATTTCATCTTGCAGAGTCAGCTTATTTTACAGTAGTAAATGAGCAGACTACGGAAGATTTGTGGAAAAAACTGTGTGCCACTTATGAAAAGGAAACTGCCTCTAATAAAGTTTACCTCATGAAGAGGTTGTTTGAGCTGCAGATGAAGGAAGGGGTCTCCATTGCTTCTCACTTGAATGAATTCAATATTATTTTCAGCCAGCTTCAAGCTCAGAAGATGAATTTTGATGCGAAGACTAACGCAATATTTCTCTTATGTTCATTGCCATCCTCATGGGATACCTTCCGTACAGCTGTCAGTAACTTTGCACCTAGTGGAGTACTGAAATTTGATGATGTTGTGGGTAGCTTGTTGGCCGAGGAGATTAGACAGAAGTCTATGGACGGCAACAAGCAGGATGCAGCCTTAAATGTGCAAAGGGGCAGATCACAGTTTAGGGGGAAGTCCCAAGAAAGAGGGAAGTCTCGTAGCAAATCTAGGGCATGAAACATTGAGTGTTACCACTGTGGCAAGAAGGGCCATATAAAAAAGGATTGCTACAAGCTGAAAAGAGAGCAAAAGGATAAGAAAAAGAATGCAAATTGGGGTGCAAATCAAAAGGAAGAGAGTCCAAGGGAGGACAAAGGAAAAGTGAAGATCGAGGAGATCAATGCAGTCACACATGATGGTGACAATAACGTTCTCTTCATGTCTAGTTTATCTGCAGAGTTGCTTACCACTTCAGATGATGCATATTCCAGGGATAAGATTTTGGATTCTGGTGCTTCACTCCATGTTACTCCCCATAGGGAATGGTTCTCCACTTATGACAGTGGAAAGACAGGTTGTGTGCATCTTGGAAATGACTATGCATGTGACATAGTGGGAGTAGGTGACATAAAGTTTTCTTTTGCAAATGGGTCTGCATTTATTTTGAAACATGTGAGACATGTGCCTAAGTTGACCAAGAGTCTTATTTCAGTGGGTCAGCTAGATGATGCTAGTTTTCACACCACTTTTGGCTTTCAGAGTTGGAAAATTCAGAAGGGCTCTATGCTTTTGGTCAGGGGTGCCAAGTGCGGGACTTTGTATCCCTTACATGTATCATGGGTATTTGATCATGTTGTTGCAATAACCGAGCAGCCAAGCACTTCTTTGTGGCATTGCAGGTTGGGGCACATGAGCCAGAATGGAATGAAACTCTTATGCCGTTTGGGTTATGTACCGCATTTGAGTTTCTCTGATTTTGAATTTTGTGAGCATTGTCTCTATGGGAAGCAGACTAAATCAGCCCATAAAAGAAGGGGAAAGAAAGAGTTTGAAAAGGTTGATTTGGTGCATTCAGACGTATGTGGTCCCATGCCTACACGGTCATTAGGTGGGGCTGAATACTATGTGACATTCATTGATGATGCAACTAGGAAAGTGTGGGCTTATGCTATAGCTCGGAAGAGTGATGTGTTCCAGGTATTTCAGAAATGGCTGGCCTTGGTTGAGAATCAGTCAGGTAGAATGCTTAAATGCCTACGGACTGACAATGGTGGAGAGTATCTCTCTCATGACTTTCAGCATTTCTATGATACACGTGGGATTAAGAGGGAGCTCACATCCCCTCGTACTTCAGAGCAAAATCCAGTTGCAGAAAAGATGAACTGTACCATTCAAGAAAGATTGCAATGCATGCTTTCCAATGCAAGTCTTTCTAGTGGTTTTTGGGCTGAGGCAATGAAGACTGCAGTGCATGTGATCAATAGATCACCTAGTAAGAGTTTGGATGGTGGTATTCCTGAAGAGGCATGGAGTGGCAAGAAGCCCTCTTACTCTCATTTGCGTATATTTGGGTGTGAGGCATATGCACATGTGCCAAAAGAGCTTCAAAAGAAGCTAGATCCTAAGTCTAGGAAATGCATCTTTCTGGGTTATGGTGAAAGTGGAGAGTGGGCTATCATCTCTGGGATCCAGAAGCAAAGAAGATCATACGCAGCCATTATGTAGTCTTCAATAAGAAGAAGATGCATAAGACACCCATGAGGGATGTGGAAATGAGGAGAATCACTTTCTAGGATGTGAATCCACCTGCATATGTTGATAGACAGCAAGCTATCCATGCACCAAATGTGCAAGAAATGGTACCACCAAGTACTCCCACAGGTATACAATCAAGGGTAGATGATGGATCATCTATTGGTGGAAATGATGAGCCAAATGTGGCTGATATGCAGGTGGGACAGCAAGCTGAAATGCCCTTGAGAAGATCATCTAGAGTGTCTAGACCACCTGATAGGTTTGTTCCAGGGGTAGACTATGTGATGCTTACTGATTGTGGGGAGCCTTCTTACTACAGAGAGGCTATGATGCGTGAGAATCAATGCAAGTGGGAGTATGCTATGCAATCAGAGATGAGTTCACTTATGAAAAATAAGACTTAGGACTTGGTTTCTTTGCCACATGGAAAGAAAGCATTGCCATGTAAATGGGTCTACAAGATGAAGGTCACAGGTGATGATGTGCCTAGGTACAAGGCCCGTTTGGTCGCTAAAGGGTTCAAGCAAGAGAAGGGTGTGGACTTTGATGAGATATTCTCTCCGGTTGTGAAGATGACCACACTTAAATGCATGCTTGGACTAGTGGCATCAGAGGATATGGAGCTTATGCAGATGGATGTCAAGACAGCTTTCTTGCATGGGGATTTGCATGAGGAAATTTACATGGTATAGCCGGAAGGCTTTGAAGAAAAGGGCAAAGAGCATTTAGTTTGCAAGCTAAAGAAGAGTCTCTATGGTCTTAAGCAAGCGCCTAGAGAATGGTATTAGAAGTTTGATGCTTTCATTTGGTCCCAGGGTTTTAGAAGGAGTGAAATTGATCACTGCCTCTACACTAAAGGGGCTAAGGATAATAGCCTGATAATCTTGGCACCATATGTGGATGATATGCTATTGGCTAGCAAGAATACTTATGAGCTAGATGCATTAAAGGCCAAGTTGCATGAGGCCTTTGATATAAAGGATTTGGGACTTGCAGGTCATATTCTTGTATGCGCATCACACGTGATCGGAGTAGGAAACTCCTTTGGCTTTCACAAAAAGAGTATGTTACAAAAGTATTGCAGCGTTTCAATATGGAGGGGGGGAAGGCAATGAGTACTCCATTGCTTCCATATGTGAAACTGAGTCATATAGATAGTCCCAAATCAGATGAGGAAAGGGCCATGATGGCCAAGGTTCCTTATGCATTAGCAGTTGGGAGTCTTATGTATGCTATGATGGCTACTAGACCAGACATTGCATTTGCAGTGGGAGTTGTTAGCCGGTATATGGCTAATCCAGGAAAGAGGCATTAGGAGGCAGTTAAGTGCATCATGAGGTACATGAAGGGTACCAAGGAGATGTGCATCTGCTTTGGTAGAGGAGACATGCGTGTACTTGGGTACACAGATCCAGACTATGCAGGGCATGTGGATGGTAGGAGATCCACTTCTGGTTATGTGTTCACCTTTGCAAGTGGTGTAGTGTCATGGATGTCTCACGCACAGAAGTGCATTGCTTTGTCTACCACAGAGGCTGAGTATGTTGCAGCCATAGAGGGTTGCAAGGAGGCTATATGGCTTGATCGGCTAGTGGGAGATTTGGGGATTCATACAGGTGTACCGACATTGCATAGTGATTCCGTGAGTGCTATTCAGCTAGCACGGAATCCGGTCTTTCATGCAAAGAACAAACACATTGAGGTCAGGTACCGTTTCATTAGGGAGGTACTTGAGGACAAGCGCATAGAGCTTGTCAAGGTTCATACAGATGATAACCCTATAGATATGCTGACGAAGAGTCTACCTAGTCAGCGGTTTGAGTATTGCCGTGTATTGATGGGCATTGGATAGTATGCCCACTGGTTGTTCTCCCTTAAAGGCACATTGTCCTTTAAGTGGGAGGTTGTGGGGGTTGAAGGTCACTGTGCCTTTACCCCGGTTATGTACAATACTCAAACACATATATAAATGAATGAAAAAGAAGATTAGGGTGGTTCTGCACCCACCAAAACTTGTGTGGCTCTCTATTTCTCTCTCTCCCTCTTCCGTTCTTGCTTCCATTGAGAGCACTCTCAGACTCCACTATTTGAGTGGTGCACATTCTCTGTTCTATGTGCCTCCCTTGAGATACTAAGCTTGCAGATCATCTATGGATGGAGTAATGCAAGTTTGAATGCATTACTCAAGTAAGCTTTAAAGTCTATTTTGCAAACATGGTGAATTATGCTAGTGGGTCAATTACTCGAATGCTTTTTCTCATTTATGGTCTTCACATGCAGGCTATTGTGTAAAATGCTTCCAAGGGAGAATAAATTACCGACCTCAAGAGATATGGCAAGGCAACATGTGACCTCTCTTGGAGGATTAGATTATAAGGGCATCCATGCATGCATCAACGATTGCATTCTGTTTCATGGACCACATAAGGATGCAAGAGAGTGTCCTACTTGTGGAGAGGCAAGATGTAGAGCAGATCTCAAAAATTTGGATGTGCCTCATAAGGTTCTGCGACATTTTCCCATAATCCCTCGCATCCAACATATGTTCAAGTGTAAATCCATTGCAGAGCTCATGTCATGGCATTCCTCCCATCGATCAACCGATGGCAAGTGGAGAACTCCCGCAAACACTCCTGTGTGGAAGCATATTGAAGACACATGGCCAAGCTTCAAGGAAGAACCTAGGAACTTGAGACTTGGATTGGGTATGGATGGTGTGAACCCATTTGGTCTCAAAAGCACCTCTTACAGTGTATGGCCAGTGACATTGGTGAATTATAATCTTCCACCCTCTATGGCGATTAAGAAAGAACATGTTGTGTTATCCCTTCTAATTCCAAGAAAACATAAAGTCAAAAATCCTGATGTTTATTTGGAGCCTTTGATTGATGAGCTAGAGATACTTTGGAGAGGTATCGAGGTGCATGATGTGAGCAGGCCTCCCTTGTCACGAGACTTCAATTGCAAAGCAGTCTTGATGTGGACGATGCATGACTTCCCAGGCTATGGCAAAGTAGGCAATCGATGTGGCACCCTGAACCCACCTTAAACTCTTAATTGCGTCTATTGTTCAGGTCTCACCACATCGGGTTACCATGCATGTCCTGTTTGTGGTCCTTCGCTAGTTGCCTCACAAGCAGACGCATTGAATAAGGTCATCTATGAGAATCACCATCGATTTCTCCCACCTGATCATCCTAGATATGTCGCCCCTTGGAATGAAGTCCCCCCACAGTCACTCACTGCAGGAGATTGGATGAGAATTTGGGATGGTTCCACAACTCCACCACTTGGCATGAGCCGATAGTAAGGGTTTGTAACCATTGTGTGCTATATTGAATGAAAATAAAGATTGCATGCTAACACCAGCTTTTGTTTAGATACTCCATCTTTTATCAACTACCATATTGGTCCCACCTCAAGATCAATCACCTTCTTGATCCCATGCATATCTTCAAGAATGTGGCATCTACCATTTGGGAACATTTAAATGGGACATGAGATTCCGCATCCGTAAGGAAGGATCTACGCACCACAAGGAGGATGCATGAAGCTTGGCCACAAGAGAGGCCAAATGGGCGTGTCTTTTTACCTCATGCACCGTGGAGGTTATCAAAGCTACAGATGGTGGCGGTGAAGCGAGCTATCACTACAATTCGTACTCCCACTGGATGCATGAGGTGTTTGAAGGGGGCCTTCACAAAGAGCAAGAAAAGAGGTGTAGAGCAATTATATGGCTTGAAATCTCATGATTGGCACAAGATGCTCCAAGTAAGTATTTTATGTGCATAATATCTTTTTCCTTCCAAGTTTGTGAGTAAATTAGAAGCAACTAATCAACCATTCTTCGTGTGTTCAGTTCATACTACCTACTAGCATTTCTTGTAGTACATTAAAGGACGTGAAGGATTGTATTTACAAGATGGGCAAGCTTGTGAGGTACTTTACAAGATACAAAATGTGAAGCGTATCAATGCTCCATGCAAGGTTTTCATATTGCTAATATGGTGTACTTTTTCCTTTCTAAGTATGTGAGCTCAAAGGAAATAGATCCCACCATGCTTGAGAATGCTCGAGTTATGTCAGTGGAGGTGGTTTGTATGGATGATGATCATGGCCATGGAGGTGATGATGACCGTGATACGAGAGAGGAGGATGATCATGAGATAGGAGATACAGATATTGAGGCCATTACTCGTGAGGACAAGCCTACCATTGGTGATGCTGATTTCGATGAGCACATGAGTATCACAAGTAGTAGTGGGCTGAGTCTATTTGTAGATCTCAACACTGGTTTGGATACATATTGTCTCATTCTCCTCACCTCACTTAATTTTTGTATATGTGGGTTTGCCAAAAAGCATTGATATTTTTATTAAAATTATGTGCTTTGGTAATCATGGGCAATGTTTGGAAAGCAGTGATGCACATTTATCAGCCTGCACCAAAATCTCACTTTCTATATTCTCTGTTTTACGTTTATAAAGGTGTCAAAATTCGTGTCTAATTCACAGTGCAGATGTGCTATTAGACGTGCCCGTATTTTCACTATTCTAGCTGCGCCTATAGACGCACCTGCTATTTTGCCCGTCTATCAAGCACATCTATAGTTGCTTTGTCTTGTTGTGATTCATGTATATCTCGATATTTAAGTCATGTTACTATACATTCGATCGTCTTTGGGTCTACTCAAATTTCTTCAGTTGATACTATGTGACCCAAATACACTATTTAGCTTTGAAAGGAACTACTCTGCTCAAGATTTACATATGATTTATTTTCTTTCAAGAGTGAAAATACCAAATTCAGTACATGTTTCGTGTGTTCCTCAACGTCTTTACTAAACACTAAATATCATCAAAAAATACCACTACATAACCTTGGTATTTAAAGATCGAATTCATCATTCTACTAAAACTAGCTGGAGCATTAGTTAGCCGAAAAGGCATAACTAAGAATTCACAATGCCCATTTGAATTTGAAAAGCAGTCTTATATATATCGAGTATATATCGTCTTCTCCCATACCAACTTCATGTCAACCAGATTTAAGATCAATCTTAAGACTTTGGCCCCTTTCAATTTGTCCAAAAGATCATTAATTCTAGGGATTGGATACTTGTTTTGCACATTTATTTTCTTTGGTGAACGATGATCAATGCATATTTGAGAGGATTCATTTTTCTTTTTGACTAACAAGACAGGTGCTTCATAACATGAGCTACTAGACAGGTGCTTCATTTGATAGGTTTCTTTTTTACCAACAAGACAAGTGCTTTATAAAATGAGCTACTAGGTCTTATCAATACTCTTTGTATTAATTTCTACACTTGTCTTTGGATTTCCTTTTGTTCTATTTGATTGACCCTATATAGTACCTTGCAAGGTGGAGTATTACCTAGTAAAGATTTCTATCCTATGATCTTTTAGGTCAAGAATAATTTAATGTAGGTGGTAAATCCTCTAAGAAACAATTAAAAATGTGAGATAGAAACTTCATTTGATGTGAGTCAAAGTCTATCTTAGGATTATATTTATACCTCCAAGACCTTGCATTCCCAAGATGATATCAACTCCTTCAAGGGGTGCTACTAGGAAGTCTCCCCTATTTTTATAGGGCTTAATTGAAATCTCTAAATTCTTGAGTTCTCTAGTGCAATTGTACTTTGCCTTTCTAAAGAAGATTTAATTTTATAGTGAGAAGGGGTTGACTCTATATTTGACTTTGACAAATCTCTTTTTGAGATAAGTTCATGTCTACTACCATCAGCGTACAAAATAACTTCTTTACCATTAATAAAACCTTTCATCTTCAAAAGAGCGTGACAACAATACTTACCTTCACGCTCAAAGTGGCGTTGCATCATGTCATCCTCTTGCTTGGCTGCATTGTCCTCAATCATGTATACTTTTGCCCTTCGAGCCTTCTTTCTTTCTGAACAATTGGTCGCTATATGTCCCATTTTGTTGCACTTGTTTAATATCGTATTTATTCTTTCTTCTTGAAATTTTTTACATTTGCCTTCGGATGAGACTTCTATGGCACAAAACCTCCTTTGATCTCTCTCTCTCACACTTTCTCTAAGGATTATAACTGAAGTAGGGTTTGCTAAAACCTATTAGTATATGTTGAGATCGTTTCTTTAACAAATTGCCTACAAATGTCCCATTTCTACCGAGCTTTTGCCTTGAAGTGCACTGATAGAAAATCTTTCTTGAGAATCATTTCAAAAGACTTCCAACTATCTGGTTCTCTTCGACTATGCTTAGTGATGTTCCACCAGAATGCAGTGCTCCCTTTGTAGCACATTTGATTTTGTCTCTTTTAGAGAATACCTCCCCTAAAAAATAACCATCTAGCTGACTAATCCATTACAAAACAAGGCATCCTCTTCTTTCCATCAAAATTTTGGAATGTAAAAGCTTTTCTACTTATTTTTCCCCCTTTCTTTCAACTAATGGAAGCCTTCACTGACTTAAGGATGTAGTCATCACCATGGATGAGGGTCTTTTCCTCTTCTTACTGTTGACTTTCCTTATCGATTTTTTCCTTGTTCATGCTCATGTGTATTTTTTCCTTGTTCGCACTCATGTGTTAAGTGCTTCTAATTGCTCTTGGAGTGTGAGTTGATGTGGTTGATCTCCCATGATGATGCAAATGAATATAGATAAAGTGGAACAAAGAAGGATATTAAGTATCCAAAAATATGAGTGGATGAAAGATTATGTGATTCAAGTGTATGACCAAGGAACAAATGGTGAATGATACTATGTGTATGAGATATAAAAACAAAATATATCACTTATTTCACACTTGATTGGATGTAGTTTGGACTAGATTAGATTTGTCGGCAATATGTGCCACTTGAATCGCCGTTATGCTCCAATTTGTCACTTGGTAGCTTTGTGGCTCAAAAATCCCTTCCTTGATTCTCATTTTTAGATTTGACTAATCTTTTTTCCTTTGTTGAGAAATTTCTTTGTTGGCATGGACTCATATTTATTCTGATGCTAATTCACTATACTAGAAGAATCTCCCTTGCATGATCATTTGTACAAGCCTGAAAATCACTTAGTTGAACGGTCGTGCAAAGTATCACACCCATCAAGTACCATTTGCATGGCTAGAAGCACACCAATGCATGTTTATCAATGCTCATACATGATGCCCGATGAGCATGATACTCTTCAATGTACCTAAAATCAATTAATGTAAGTCCCTTTCAAAGTATCATGCCCATCAGATAGTATTTGCATGGCTAGAATTGCACCGATGCATGTTTTTCAACGCTCATGTATGATGCATGGTGAAAAATAAGAAAATATTCTTTCCAATCCATGCAAATGATACTTGATAGACATGATACTTTTCATTGTCCCTAAAATCACTTAAGATCTGTGCAAAGTATCATGCCGATGAATGTCGATTAGGTACCACTTCCATCACTAAAAGCACACCGATGCATGTTTCCTAATGCTCATGCATTATGCATGTTGAAAAGCAAGAAATATTCTTTCCAAGCCATGAAATGATACCCAATGGACATGATTTTGTATGAGCCTTACACTCATTTATTTCAAGGCCCGTGGAGAGTATCATGCCCATCAAGTAATGTTTGCATGGCTAGAAGCACATTGATTCATGTTTTCCAATGCTCATGCATGATGCATGGTGAAACAAGGAAAAATTCTTTCCAAGCCATGCAATAATTGATGTGAATGATACTTAAATGGGACTAAAACTCTCTTATTTTAAGTCCTGTGCAAAGTATCATGTCCATCAGTGACCATTTACATGGCTAGAAGCACACCGATGCATTTTCCAATGCTCATGCATAATGCATGGTGAAAAACAAGAAAATATTCTTTCTAAGCCATGCAAATGATACCCGATGGCATGATACTTTTCATGTGCCTTACTATACTTATTTTAAGGCCTGCACAAAGTATTATGCCCATCGGCTACCATTAGCATGGATAGAAGCACACCAGTGCATCTTCTTCAACGCTCATGCACGATGCATGGTGAGAAACAAGGAAATATTCTTTTGAACCCATGCAAATGATACCATATGGGCACGATACTTTGAAAGTGCCTTAAACTCATTTATTTTAAGGCTCATGCAAAGTTTCACGCCCATCATGTACCATTTGCATGGCTAGAAGCACACCAATGCATGCTTTTGAACACCCATGTATGATGCATGGCAAAAAACAAGGAAATACTCTTTCTAAGTCATGAAAATGATATCTGATGGGCATGATACTTTTCACACGAATTAATATTAATTATTTTAAGGCTTTTGCAAAGTATCATTCTCATTGGGTACCATTTCCATGATTGGAAATGCAGCAGGCCATGTTATGCTCCACAGGTGTCCCAGTGTATGCATTATAGTTTGTTTTTTTTTTAAGTGGGCATGCAGAACTATTTTGTGAAAAATATTTGGTACAATCTTGGTCCCTTAGTGACCTAGAGTTATACCAAATCTTGTCCCATTATGGGCCATAGAGCCATTGATTTAACCTTATTCTATCAAAAATTCAGTGATGCAAGATGCATTAAAAAAAAGAACACGAACCCTAAAACACCTCGTGCTACTACAAATACAATAAAACATATCATGAATATTTTAACAATCATGATTTAGAGTCTTGCCGATTTCGGTCCCATTTCGACCATGGATGTCCAACATGCACATGGAAACCACGTTGTGGACCCATAATGTCCCAGTGCATGCCACACAAAGTTGTGTATCCATAACAGGGCTCCTAGGTTCCAAAGCTCAGTTTTGTGACAAGATTTGGTACAAAGCTCAGTCCCTCAAACAAGGCTCCTAGGATCCAAAAAATTGTCCAAAAACAGAGCCTCGTTTTGTGACATTGTGTATCCATAACATTGATTTTCCATAGGCATGTTGGGCATTCATGGTCAAAATGAGACCAAAATTTATAAGCCTTCAAATCATCATGGTACAAAGATTCATCATTGAGCTTTCGATAGGGTAAGACTAAATCCATGGCTCCTAAATTTTTTGGACAAGATTTGGTACAAAGCTCAGTCCCTCAGTGACCTAGAGTTGTACCAAGTCTTGTCCCATTACAGTCATAGAGCCATGGGTTTAGCCTTATCTTATCAAAAATTCAGTGATGCAAGGTGGGGTAAATAAAGGGATATGGATCCTAAAACAAGGCTCCTAGGTTCCAAGCTTTCACAATCCACTACATGTTATCACCTTCTAAACTCTATCAAGAACTAGAATTGAGAGAAGCATTAAAATTCTAAGGAAATTAAAAATTTGAGAAAGTTTATGTTTGTACAATTTTTCAACGCTAATCTCGATGCAAATACCAACAATAATATCAACAACACTGTGCTATCTAAAAACCATACCTCGAGTTGCATTGCTTTCATTCCTATCTCTCAATCTTTCTATCAACCTCATTGCAAAGTCTCAACCCTCCAAATGTTGCAACCATCTCTCTCACACTTCTTGGGCCAAAGAGACCATCCATTGGAGTGAGAAGACAGAAATACAAGGCTCTAAAAAAATGAATATGTTCTCTAGGTATGTTGATTTTTCTTTCTCTTTTCAAGTTTCCCATTTCCTTTCACTTTCCCTTTTCCTTTTCTTTTCCCTTTGTCTTTTCCTTTCCCTTCTCCCTTTTCACTTCTCTCTTCCCTTTCCCTTTTTAATTCTCCCTTCCCTTTTTCCTTTTCCTTTCCCTTTCTCTTTTCCTTTCCCTTCTCCCTTTTCACTTCTCTCTTCCCTTTCTACTTTTTAATTCTCCCTGTTTACTAGACTAGAGTAGAACAATTTTGAACTCAAATAATATAATAAGTAATTTAATACTCAAATAATGAAAACACATATAAAATGAACACTATATTTTAATAGTGGATCTTTATACAAAAGAGCAAATCAAGGCTTTGCCAAGCCCTAATTTTCCCTTCAAAAGTTCGCAAAGATTTAAAGCGTCGATATTTCCACCAATAAGCCCTCTTGATTTTTTTGCCAACATTGATACTACCGTCAATATCTTTGTCAATAAGCTCTATAGAAATTTTACCAACATCGATATTACCATAAAAAAGAGTTTTAGAAAAATTAGAAAGCGTCAACAATAATGTGAATACTAGCATCAAATTTGTAATCGAAATACGAAGATATCAATGATGCTAAAATATAGACTCTAATTTCTAATTTCAACTTTATTTTTGAAGCTTTCTTTTCAACACTATCAACAAAACTACGACACTTTCCAGACTTTGAAAAAAATTTCCCAATGTATTTTCCATCGACAAAAGCATCGATAATGGAGTCGATGATTGTAGTGACTACTCCATGTAAAGTACATCCAAATTCTTCACTTGCAAGCCACAACGAAATGCTCTTACTACAAGAGTACATCCATCTTTTTAAACTAGCAAAATTATGATTAATGTTTAGGAGTCCCCTCTAAATGTAAAACATTCTTAAGTTTTAAAAAAATACAATGACAAACATTGGAATAGAAAAAGAGTCATTTGGATAACTTTAAATATGAAAACTAATAAGATGACTTACTAGCTCAAACACCTTGCAAAATTTGTCCTACGATGTGAGGAGTACAAGTAAAAATTCATCTCAAGTGAAATGATCCAAATGGACATGTTTAAATCAAAGGCACAGCTTGTGTTATTCACAATGAACAATCAATTCTAACAAAATACAAAATCTTCCTACTTAGATATTTATTTTATTTGTAATACACACTAAGCTTTGCAAATTCACACATCACTTCATAAAAACCTTATTTTGAAAGAACTCGTAGCTTAATCATGGTTTCTACATTTACATGTAGCTTAATCATGTGATTGATGGAAAATAACAATTTCCATTACTCCACCACCATGCATTCGGAAATTTTTAAGGTGACATGCCTATTGCATACTTAAAACCACTTGCAAAATATCTCATATGTCATAGTTATCTCGATATATGTAAAAAGACGTTATTGTCCAAATAACCATAGTAACAATAATAATGGTTTATTAAAAAATAAAATGGGTCTTGAGAGTGTCTACATATTTCCCTCGAGATAAAAATTGCGGGAAATCTCACATAATAAATCCACAAATCCACACTGAATTTAAAAACATGCTAGTTTGTGAAACTATATTCACTTTTTTAAAAACCATTCATTTAAAATGAACAATATTCCTGAATGTATAGGTCTAGTCTAATCGTGCTTGATTTTGTTGACTTACATCCCTATATTTCATGCTGTATTTTCTAACCCTGAACAGCACTTCACAACTTACAAGTTTCATGGTATTACTTCAAAGATCACTTGCAAAATCTTGTATGATGCCAGATGCCCTCAAATCTAGCTCATCTTTAACCCAGTTTAATGTACCTACGCACAAACACAAGGTGCCTTCATTTTCAGTATCGATGTAAGTAAATGCTGCATGCAAACATTCGAGTGTTTGGAATTCGAATAAAGGTAATGGCTTCTGAAGCTATGATACAGCACGGTTGACGTTCATAACCATCTCTTTCAGAGAGTGCCTTGCTCTTTGATTGAGCTCATCTCTTATTGAGCCAGATGAAGTTATGTTAGGGTTGATGATGGGACAGCCGCTCAAAATATAGTCCTCCAATTAAGCAAGACCGTGCTTTGTAGTTTGATGGCATAATGCAGCTCTGTGAAGCTGATCTTATCTTGTGAAGATAATTCTGGCCAGTACTGTATACACAATGCCCCCTGCCAAGAAAAGAGGCAAAAAGGAAAACTATAGAAGTTAAATCATCCTACAACTTTTTCTTCAGGTGGCATTGCATGTATCCTCCAGCATCTCATAGCGTAGTAAAATGTGCTCCTTAGTTGGTCACTTTTGCATTGACCAGGGGAGGCATTTTTCCTGTAGATTGTAAGTCAAGCTTCATATACATCTCTAAGAGAACTGTCAAAAGTGCTTTATGGGTTTAAACCAACTCCTGGGTCTATCAATCTTCACTTAAATTCCACTACAATCTTCTGTTGTGAAGGTCGATGCTGCCAAACCTGTCATCCTTAAGCTTGTTATGGACTGGCTTTTTTACTTTTTCAAAAGATGGACTAGCTATTCATTCTAATATACACATAACAAGATGTAGCATTCAGTTGTACTGCTGACCTTAACTCCTGCCATGGATAAAAGCTTCTGAGAGGCGATGTACGAATAATCAGCTGAAGAATGGTTCTTGTCAATGAAGTATATAACTTCAGCCACACCAGCCTGTTCATGAGCCAAATCAAATACATGAGATGCATATAAGAAAGTTTGATATGAGCACAATTTAAAAAATATGAAAAAGACAATAATATTATAAACATCTGCGCTGTGTGACTGAACAGTGGGAGGACAAGCTTGTATCCTTACCGCTGCCCAGGATTCGAGCTTATGGTTTTATTGTCACAGGGGTGCATGTGGTTAAAGGTGACAGTAGAGCCAGACAACTCAACGCATTGTAGGGACCTTGAGACACTGCCTCTTTTTTCAGTTTACTTCGTTGAGCACGATGAGGCATTTCACTCATTGCACATGATTCCAATCATGGCACTTGGAGCATTGTACCATGGATATTGCAACAGGCTAGATTTTCACTATTTGATGGCATGCATAGGCCCACACCTGGCATATGCATGAGCTCCGGGAGACATTTGGGATAATTGGATACCTCAGCCTGCAATCTCACAGATCTCCTCATTTGATCGTGAATACATATCAGTCTGTACAAGCTCCAAGCACTTAAGTTGCTCTTCTTGCACCATCCTGAAGAATTATGTCTCTGTTCATACACCCTTCACAAAGTTTGCAAAGATCATTTACATCACAAGTCCATTAACCAAAATTATGTTTTTCCAAAAGTCGGATGCTTTTCATACTAAATGAATACATATTTGGTACCAAAGCTCTCCACCATCCATGGCTTATGATGCTAATGCTTGATCACGTATTAAGGATACAACTTGTAGCATCAGTTGCCAAATCCCTATTGCCAATTGCAACTGCTGCTTCTCATTCACGTCCCTTGCAAGATATGTATCCTTCCTATGCATGCACATGATAGATAATAAGCTACTGACAGCAGAACCCTCGTATCAACTACAAGAACCAGAGACAGAATGAGAGAGAGGGTAGTCAAAACAAGACACCATCTGGGAGCAACCTCTCTGTTGTTTACATTACCTTAATGCAATGAGGGAGGATCAGGTATCATCTGATGCAATTGCAGAGAGAGGTCCTGCCTTCCAGCTGTAAACGACGGACTGCCCCACCACTGTAGATGCCCTCTCATGGGCTCACAGCTGCTATGGGCGCTTTGCTCCTGCTCCTTGGCTGACAGGAGAGAAGAATTGCTGCTCTGCATGTAAGGGTGTCTGGCTGTTCAAATGGGGATGCAGATAACAAGGTCTACATAGCTTCTTGTATAGAAGACCAAGCCCAGAGAAAACAGAAGGGGATGCCTGCTAGACTGCAGTGCCCTCCACAGTTGCACAGGTAGGAATAGATCCACACAAACACATTGCTGCAAAATGAAATGCCAATCCTGGGCTAGAATTAAAGCATACTCCTCAGTTAGGAGGAGAAGCTTCTTGGTGGCTTCTCACAAAAGTCAAGGCTCCAGCCCCATCCGATGTGGCACACTAACACTAACCATTTTAGATCAATGCACTTCTTTTGTACTCAATCCCATGAGTCTTGAACTACATGAGAATTCTCTTAGCTGCCTTCCAATGGCTTCTTTTAGATCACCATATATTGGGATACTGCACTAATTTGGATAGGCTATGTCAGGGCTAGTGGTAGGCTTCCTACAATTTGCCTATATAAGATGCCATCTCCTCCAAGGACTATGTTGATCTTTCGACAATTTCTTACCTAAAGAAAAAGATGGCATGCCATTGTGAAATGCTGGGAGTTGTAACTTCACTGCGACAAGAGAACTTGTTGCTGCATAGTCTACATTTGTACTTCAGAGAAGAGTTATTCACTTAGACTATAAAAGTACAGCCATACAACTAATGTCTCCACTTTTCCAATGCGTGAATAATAACATACAGCTCTTTTTCATGCGTTGGCCACTTATATTGTGGCTCAGTTAGCTTTTTCCCCTCAAAAGCTATAAATCTACCAGCCTGGAGCCAAGCTGCTCCCACAACATAGTCACTAGCATTTGTTTCAACCACAAATGGTTTACTAGGATCGACTGTCTCTAATATTAGAGCTATAGTGACAGCATGTTTTAATTTCTTAAAACACGCATCAAAGCTCCTCTGCCACACAATCGGTCTAACTTATTAAGTTTACCTTCTCCACCACTTTAGACAAGTCTAACAAGGGTAATGCTGTCTTAGCATGATTTCATATGTTCACAAATCCCAGAAAGAAGTTGGGCTCGATAATCGCTCTCAAAATGGGACGCTCACATACCTTCCTAACTTTCTCGAAAGCCAATACGGACACCATTTATTAAAATGACATGTCCAAGGTATGTGAGTTTCCATTTCAAGAACTGTCATTTGCTTTCCTTAGCATAAAGCTTATCTTTTCTGAGTATCCAACAACTGCATCTGGACTTCCAAGGAAACCCTCTTCATGGGAGAGAGATGAACGCCAAATGCTCCCATATGCTCTTGGCCATTGTCATGTGCTTCACATGATTAATCGTGTCAACTCTCTCTCTCTCTCTCTCTCTCTCTCTCTCTCTCTCTCTCTCTCATGTATGTTTCCACACTGCACCACTCTCACGATTTGTGCAATGTTATCCCTTAGTATATGAGCTCCAATCTCGAGCCTATCTCCCCCTCATCTCCAGATTGTGGCTTTCATGCACAAGTTGCCCTCCCTTCTGTACTCTCCATCTCAGCTTTTCATCATCTTCTTCCCTCCTTAGCTCCTAATCACGACCTTTGCATCATCCAGCTCATTAGGAATCAGCTCACCTTGCACCTACAGTCTGTAACTGTCTGCTGTAGCCGACTCGTCCTATGTGAGCCAGCAGGACTGCCGATCAGTCTACTCCAGCCAATTACCCTGAGGAGATGAATTATCTAACCCTTGCATTGACACGATCCCTGAGCTGAGACAAGGTCTCGACCTCCTTCAACTCCAAGATGCCAAGGTCCTTTGCAAGGGGATCTAGTCTGGCAACACCTATCAAGATGCAATCTGCCAGATCGTATGACTGTAACACAAACTTCATCATCACCCGCCAGACACTATAATTGAGCCCATCCAACTGCCGGTCAACCGGGAACGTGTGCAACACTGGTATTCTAGTCTTGTTCTCTGCCATCTCAGACAAAGTAGCCAATGGCCATGTTGGAGTGAAGAGGACGCTGAGCTGAAAGAGAAGGTGGATGGGATAGAAGGGAAAAGAAGATTGAAGAAAGGAGAGGGCTGAAGAAGAGGATGAAGGGGTTGACAGCCCAATGTACCTTCACACCTCGCTATCCATCCCTTGAGGTGACACCTCCTCTCTGATCTAAAAACACCCTTCAAAGTCACCCTTTGCTGGACACCCGAACAGTCCACTCCAAGGTTTAGGGTGCTGTTCGGAGGTATCTTTGAGGAGTGTGTGCTAGCTCAACACTCCCTCCGCTCCTCAGGTCTCAAGCCAACCGTGGCTCTGATACCATGTGAGAAGTGCAGCGGAAATGAACGAGAGAGAGAGAGAGAGAGAGAGAGAGAGAGAGCAAGCACGCCTCACACACACACCACACTGAGAAGGAGAGAAAGGAGAGAAAGGCACAAGAGAAACGCAAGTGATCTCAAGAGCAAACCCCGCTTCAACTGGGGGAAAACCTCTGAACAAACAGGCTGCTCGAGAGCTCCTCTGGACAGCTCAACAACCACCACAACTAGAGGCACAAGGAATGGATGTACTGCTCCACAACCCTGCTCCTGAGGTGCTACACTGGGCTGGCTATGCTCCTCCACCAGGCACCAGAATGAGATGAGCAAAACACAAGTGGGGGGGGCTATATATAGCCCCCCAGCCTCCTAGTTGGCCAGCAAGGAGCAAGGCTGACCAGCTTGCTAATGTGGGCCGACCCACAGTCCTAGCGCCCAACCCCTACAGCCCTCTATATAGGGCTCCACAAGGCCCCAAAGCATGGGCCTGCAAACCAACAGGCAACGCTCTAGGCCCAACTGCCCCTAGCCCTCCAAAAGGAGCTGCACCAGCCTATATGAAGAGCTATGCCCTCTGCCCTCCAGCCGACCATACTACGCCACATGGGCCGACTGACACGCCTCCCTCGAGCCTCTGGGCCTCCCCAATGTGCAGCAAAGTGTGCCTACACAAGGGCTGCCATGGGAGAGTATGTGAACCAGCATGGGTCCTAGGAGGACCACACAGTACCTACCCTAGTGTACCCTCACGAGGGCCAGGCACACACCCACAACACAGGCCCTCACTCAACTACCCTAGCATCACTCATCTACCCTAGCCTCACTCACTGGGCGGACACACCCACAAGCAAGGCCCTCTCTCTCTAACATCAGGAGATGTTGAGCTCTAACATCTTAACCATAGGTCCACCAAGATCCCCTTGAGAGTAAACAGTTTTTATTAATTTGAAATTGTATTACATGATTCTTGACAGATCTTTTGAGTAATCCTGAATCTCCCCTCCCCTCCGAAGATCTAGAACGATGTATTCTCAAGATTCTATGACTCCATGTGGGAGATTAACGACGTAGCGATGAGTACAGGGAACAATGGGGATGCTTACCTTCTGTACAAGAGAAGTATTAATAAAATTGTGAGTACTACCATTGTAAAATAACATGTGTACTGGATGCCCATTGAAATAACCCACCATGCAGGTTAAATCATGGGGTCTAAATACATTGACAATGACATTTCCCGCAATTTTGAAGAAAATAATTCAAGGCAAGTAATGTGACAAGGATTAACTAGCATACATGAAGTTAGCCTTTTCAGGCTTCGGGTTGCCGGCTCGACGGTTCTTTCGGTTAGTTTTTCTTCTGGGCTTGCCATTTTGTGCCGCCACAACGAAGCACCTGTATCCTTGTATCCATAGGTACTGTCGTAGATCAGCACAACATGGAGAGCCTCCCTCAAATGTCTGCAGCTTGTTCCTTTGGATTTCATCCCTATAATCCTTAGGTAAACTATTTACAAAGAATAAGCGCAATGTTTGTTGATCGAAATCAAGAAACTTTGAAGTAATATCTCTAAAGTCCTGGAGATATGATTCAAGAAACTTAATACCCTTTGACACGTTTGGGAGCTTCCAGAAATTATCATACTTGTCAGGTTTTTGGAAAAACTCTGTTGTGAATGCTTCGCAAAATTCAGCCCAAGTCTTGGGAGCAAAAGGCTTTGCCTTCAACTCTCACCACAATGTGAAAGCCTTCCCTTGTAAATACATTTCAACAAGGGTTGGACAAATATTTTAAGGACAGTTAATAATGGCGAAGTGAGCTCCCCACTTGTGTCAGTGGAAATGCACATATTCTGAAGTCCTCTCTTTCTTCTCACCTCAGTATATCTCAGGACAATAAGAGAGCATACCATAGCGTTTCTTATGGGCTTCCTAAGTTTGTTGCAAAACTAAAAGGTGCTGTGTTGTTTGCATTTGAGAGAACAAACTCTGTGAACATTTGCATCAATCAGAATCCCCTGTGGTGGAGCAGAAGGTCCATTAGCTTGATCAGTTTGATTATGCTGCATTCCATCGCCAGGATTTGGCTCCAAGATGAGAAAGAGGAGACAGAAGAAAGAGGGCTTGAAAAGACAGTTTTCTCCCCCAAAAAGAGAGCCGGGATTGCTCAAGATTGGCGAGGAGAGAGCAAGTTTAGAGCTGTAGCAGATTAGCTAGGATCAAACAGGGCTGAGAAAGAATCATTTGCAACAAAGATGAGACAATTTGGTGAAGTACAGGCAAGATGCAAAGTGTGCGAAAAGTGATGCCATGCATGGGCTGCATGGAAAACGCCTGGCAAGCAAGCCACAACTTTCCCTTCCTTTAGGAACTTTCCTAAAAGGGTTGGTTTCCTACAAAACTACTTTTGGAAACTACCTTTCTAACTCAAAGTTTGCTTTGCGAAAAGAAAAGGAAATAATTTTAGCTCTAGTGGGATACTTTTAGAAAGTACACCTACATGCACATATGCATGTAGCCACTTGGCAACTTTAGAGCTCATGTGGCATTCCACCCATAGTTTGCATGTCAATTATGCATGCATGCACACAAAATGCTTGCATGACACACAAAGTAAAGGTGAAAAGTAACACCTAGCCAAGCCAAATTCACTTTCCAAGGCATGCAACCCAGGAAAGTGCATGTCACACATGCACCTCCCCTTTACCAAAAGGGCAGGACTGGACTGCATGTCAATGGTTCCACTTTAGTTCTTCACCAAAGTGCATGTCACACATGCACCTCCCCTTTACCAAAAGGGTAGGATTGGACTGCATGTCAATGGTTCCACTTTAGTTCTTCACCAAGCAAGCATGCATGCCGCCTCCTGAGCAGCACAGAAGCATCCTGGCCACCAAAACGAACTGCATTTTTCAGCAACTCGCAGTCCTGGAACAGTTTTGCAACTGTTCCACACTGCCTAATCCTCTCCAATCAGGCGAAACAGGCCCAACTTCTACCTAGCCAACCCTGAAATAGTAGCACGACTGTTCCAGGCTGTTGTGCGACCTGCAAACAAGTTCCAAAGAGCAGAAAATCCCATGCCAGAGGTCGCTAAGACTTGCAGTGCATCCATTCTGGCACTCCGTCTACCTTCCCTACAATTGTCATCAAACAAACCTGCTGCTGTTTTCTGTGAATTCAATCCCTTCTCCTATCTCGTCGTTCTTCTACCCTTGCAAAGCATGCCAACTTGCATACACAGCCTGAGGAATAAAAAACGAAATTCCAAAACAGTTAGAATTCGATCTTGCTGCCATATATCCAAGAAAAACCACAAGATTTAAGTACCACAAATTCTCTTGTCCATCCTTTAGCACACAATCAAACACAAGCAATTGCAACAGCCAAACAAAACATTCAAAGCTCTAGAATAAACAAGATAGAGTTTGCTTTGATACCAAATGAAACAACCCCTAAGCGGAGGTTCTAGGATCTCCGTGCATACATGCAAGCATAGTCCAACATCAGTATACAAACACGAGGACACATATGGTATCGGCTAGTGCGTCATCACACAACCGTAGATCCCTCAAAATCACCCCAGAGCTAGAGGTTAGGCAAACTCTGGCCATAGTCCATCCTAGGTGCGTCCAATACCATGCATTCTGCGCACAGATGTCATTATGGAAACATGCGCTTGGATGGGGTCTCAATCTAGCTGGGTATTCTCAAGAGTCCGCATTCCCAAGAATGAGCCAAGTGAGCAATGGCTCACTTATACAACCAGATGTAGGGTGTCTTTGGTAAATCAAGCCAAAGACTCCCCCTTAGTGTACCAAAGGTAGCACGTGTCCTAACTGCCCCATCTTTAGGACACATGACCATAGGCTAACCTGACCTCCATATAGCACTAGCCATCTTATGTCCATGCAAACATAACAGAAAGGAAGAGAGTAATGCTAGAGACTACCCACAAGCTGGTATTGTGATAGGAGCAATAAATAATGGTATGACATAAGCAATGGCCCAAACTTATTCTTCCAAACCTGCAAGCATTGCACTATTATGCTAAAGGGACGTTTGGCAAAAGAGGCTAAAAAAGAAAAAAGTAGTAGTGGAAGCTATGTCTTGGAATAGGTTTTAAGTAGGATTTTGGTCCTTGGATACTGCATCCTTCCATTTTTTCCTACCAACCAAAGCAGTAATATTATATCGCATCACAGTGTTTTCCTTCTGAAGAACCACAGTGTTTTGAGCTTCCTTTCATAAATAGTCTCCAACCTAAATGCCTATTGTATACAGGTGGGGCACTATCATTCTCACCCAGTTTACATCTCTCTTCAAAAAGATAAAGCTTGTTTTGAGCTGCCATCAACAAAGATAGGTTAATTGACTATGGTCTAAATAAACAACATCTAACAATTTACAGAAAACCACAATATCATCCTAGGATCTTATTCATTTCATCCTATCCTTTTGGACTAATCATCATTGGGCAAGAATCAAAGATGTAATTACATAGGATCAATAAGGAAGCCTTTGAACATCAAACTTTAAAGCATATGTAATGAGGACAGCGAATTAGCAGCAAATGAGATGCTAGGGATTGGAGTAATTAAAAACCTGAATGATAATTTTGGCACATTCGTTGCAAGGAAACATTGTTACATACAAACGCTGTGGCAAAAACAAGAATGCATCAAATAAATCAGTAGGTGAAAAACGTGTAATCTAATCCTATTTATCTGAAAATGCCAGACAAATTCTCTCAGCTAAACAATAAATGTCCTTGTCATTTTTCCCAAACAAAGACTTATCAGATGTTTCATCAGAAACGCTATGCTAAGAAATTCCCTTAGAGCCTCAATTCCATGTAAGCTACCTGTCCGCAAGCTGAGGCTTGATTTTTGTTGAGAATGGCATTTACTTCTGCATGGCAGACATACCTACATAAAGAGGGAAACTGTTAACATACACTAAAGCTGCATAAATTACTTCATGTGCATGGCCCAAGCATCCCCAGTACTGTGTGAATCAAAAAGATAGCACCTCAAGATATTCTTCTAGTAACCTCCATTGAAACAAGAGCACTTACGGATATTTTGTTTGCAATGGATCTCCGTTAAATGACATCTGGAAGCAAATTTTAAAAAAAATATTAAAAGGCACAAGCATTGTTAGCATACTACATCAGCAACGTTTACTTTTCAAAGAAAATGAGATGTAGCAGCATTTATTTTTATAAAGAAATTAAACCATGACCTTTGCCCAAGGAAGCAGATCATCAGAACAACCCCTAGGAAACCCATTGTAGCCAATTCCTGCACAGATATCAATTTTGCAATTCTTATAATAATGTAATATTTTTAGATCGATTATAGAGATGAACACAACATCAAGCTCTACAAACCCAGTTAAGAAAAAATTCAAAGATTGGGACTTTCAATACTGCAATAAAGCCTTCTCATTTATCCACAGAGACGAAAACAAGGGGAATGTGCATGAAAGCGCATAAACATATATACATTTACATAACCCCCCCCCCCCAAGATGCCAGGCCTATGCACACATCAGAGAAAGATATGATGACAAATCTAGTGGAGTAGCCACTACAAAGCTAGGAAGCTATCTAAAAGGAGTTTGGGAACACCGAAAGAAAGCACTTAGGCTAGCACATAAGTACTAGCTAAATAGCAGTCTATAGAATTATTGTTATGCTCTAGCCGAGATAGCATGACCTCGGAAAGATCGGTGGGCATTTTCTCTTGGATGACCAACTTTTGTAATAGTTAATGTGCGTAATTGAAATGGTCAAGAGAAGTAACTGCCAAGGTCCTAGGTGAGGGTGAAATGGCATTGACTAGGTAGTTCTGAGTGCTAAGGCCTAAGTGCACCTAAGTGCAATAATGCCAAGGGGCAAGTGGTTTTAAATGTGCCCCAAGAGAGGGGTAAAAAAGGTGCACCAAGTGGAGAGGCTAAAATGATGACATTTGGCGAGGAGAACTATCTAGGGAAATGAGGGTCTCGTGGATAAGCATGAGAAAAACAAAGGAACGAATTAATTCGAATATCTGTGATCCACGAGAGTTAGGCTGGGTGGAACAAAAGAAATGCCATCGCCCGTGATCTGTATCAACGTAGGAATAGAGATTTAGAACCAAGAGATAGTCTTTGATAGTGGAACAAGAGATAGAGTTTTTGACAGTTGGTATCAGAGCCTTGTGCAGAGAGTAAGGGACAAGAGAGGGGAAATCCCTGTTTTTTTGCGTGCTGCCCTGCGTGCTCGAGCCTGCTGCCTTCCTCTGCAATCATGCCCGATCTTCATGAGTCGTGCTTTCACAGCAGAATTTGTCCAGATCATCCCACTCGTCCCTGCAGAACATTTACCGAAGATGTTCGTCCCCCTCGTGTGGCTGGAAGCGTCACATTTGCCTTCGTGGCTGGAAGTGTCATTTCTACGTTCATCCCGCTCGTGGCTATCTGCTCTGCTGCCTTCGTCTCATATGCTGTTGGGATTCGAGACTTGAACGTGTTACATTCGCTGTCTGCTGCCCAACACGGTCTACGAGTAGCTTGAGAGTAGTCTAACCAGCACGGTTTGCGAGCCCACCTACAACTAGCATGCGCTGAGCTCGTTGCTGGAGCCTGGAGCCTAGCTGCACCTAAGAGCCGAGCTGAGCCGCACCTACGAATAGCTGGAGCATGAGCGCTTGCTGGAGCATGGAGCCGAGCCGCCCCTAAGAGCCTACAAGCTTTGGGAGATAGAAACTTCCAAGGCGGAACTCCCAAGGCTTGAGATGTTGTGCGACTGAATTGGAGTCTGCAGTAGCCGAGCTTAGGGGATCGACGAACTAGCAACAAGGACTGTCGCCAGCACTTGGACTAAGAATTCTGAAGGGATTCAGTCTGTGAACATTGCAAATCGTATATATAATAGGGCAGAGTCATTTTGCGAGTTTCGAGTGTTGGGGTAAAGGGCAGTGTGCCCACCCACTTGTACAATGCCCATGTATACTCATATATATATGATAGAGGAATAAGCTGGAGTAGCTTTTGCTCCACCACTTTTGGTGTCTCTTTATTCCTTTGTGTGTGCTCTCCTCTCTCACAACTGGTATCAGAGCCCATGGCGTTCGATCTACGAGGAGCTCGGTGAGAGGAGAACGGGAAGTGCTTCGAGAGATCTACCGGGAGCTTTGGAGAGCTTGATTCTCTCATTCACGGAGAGATTTTGGGTAGACATCATCCAAATCTGTTTGCTCTACAATGCAGCTGCAAGAATCACTTTGGGCTATCTTCAAGCGCTCCAGTGCTCTAGCAACCTAGCATTGGAAGGAGATCGCTGTTCGTTGGTCTTAACGTTGTCTCATGGGAGCCTATCGTTGGCTGTTGATGCATCCTTTTCAGCAAGTGGCTGGCTGTTGTGTGCTTGTTGGAGGCATTGCTTCGTAGATACTTGCTGGAGATCGTTGACATTGGTGTTTCGCAACTCACGAGTGGATATCGTTGGAAGCTGTCGTATGAGTCTTAGAGGCAGCTTGTGTCTTGGAGCTCAGTCGTAAAAGCACCGTTTAGGCTTGCTGCTGCTGCAGGCTGGAGTTGAGGTTGAGCCTTCATTGGAGAGCGTTGTTTGGAGAGGGCTGTAGGGAAGCTCTTTGTAGCTGCAGCTGCTGCAGATGGCTCGTGAGCCATTGCGAGCTCTTAGATGGAGTAGATAGGAGTCTCTTTCTCTCCATACCCTTGTCCTTTCCGTGAGCAAAGGAAGAGCAGCCCAGTGATAGCAACAACATCCACTTTGGAGAAAAAGAGTGAGTTCTTTGTTTTTAGTCTGAAAGCCTGACAGTATTTCAGACAGTAAAAGTGAGCAGAATGCCATTTTCGACAGCAAGTATTTGCAAATCCATAAGGATTTAGGCTCGGTGCCCAACAGAGGAGTCGGAGAACTTTGGAAGGGCTACGTTTTCTCTGTTGACAGCTCGGTCATCCGAGTTTACAGTACAGAGTTATTTACTGTCCAAAATAGGGACAGTTCGTGATCAGTGTGCAGACAGCCATTTTGCAGACTGTATATTGGCAAATGCATACATGTTGATACACTTTGGCAAGTTGATGCATTTTGGCAAAATGATGCAGTAAATGTCACTTGGTATATGCCATTGGTGATGCATTTTGGATGCATAAGTGAGTGGCAAATGCATACAATTTGATGTTCAGTTGAATGCCAATATAATGAGGCCATATACATGCAGTAAATGCATTTTGGGGACTCTTGAAAGGCATTTTTTATTCTCTGGTATGCAATTTCCAGAAAGCGGTTTATGCATTGGATGCCACAGTATATGCAAGTATTTTGCTCAGAAATTGGATGATCAATATCTGGTTATGCTTTGAAGCCCGCGAGAAAATGATTGATATTCTTGACTGACAGGTCATTGAATAGTTGCTGCTGTTTTTTTTTAAATGACAGAACAGTCATTTTCAGGACTGAATATCTCTTTCCTGGTGCGGAATTACACTTTGTGCCGAACTGGAAAGTTGTAGTTCACAGAAAATACTACAACTTTTCTTTTGGAAGCAAGTTGATCCGGTATAAGCTGCAGGAGTTACAGCCTCTGCAAAACCACAAAAAGTTGCAGTCTACTGTCTATTTGTGACCAATGTGCAGGAAGCTGTTTTTCAGGTGAGAATATCTGAGAATCCAGAAGGATTTGGCTCTTGAGGTCAACTGACAAGTTGTAGATCTTTCTACCAGCTACAACTTTGCTGTTTACAGCTTTGGCATCCGGTCTTTCAGTGAAAAGATATCGCTGTTCAAAAACAGGGACAGCGTGTTATTTTGCCCGAAGTGGCTGTGAGGTATTGTTGTAGGGATTTCTCTTGCACAACAGTGAATTGGGAACTCACAGTAAATTACAGAAAGTGATTGGGATCTCACTTCAGTCCAAGGGCATTATTGGCATTTTGACAAGTCACTTTGGCACATTTGGCAAGTGGTGAATGCTTGATTTTGTTGCCAAAGGATTGCACACTTGAGGTGATGCATTGGTGATGCAATAAATGCCATTTCGATGCATTTGGATTTGCATTGGTGGATGCCGCACTGATGTTTATGGATAGTTGAGCTGGGCTCCTATTGCCATTGGTTGTGCAGGCATTGCTCATTTGGTTCAGTGCATTTCTTACTTGGATTGCCAGGCATTGGCAAGTTACTGGGCTGCATATATTCTTGTTTATGCCTCTTTATGGCTGAGTGCTTTTGAGCATTGGATCAGCCACTTTATTTGGAGACCTAATTGGTCTGGACAACACTATATTTTTTGGTCATTTGGGTTGCCTATTGCACTATACTGCTCTTTGGTTGTGAGCTATTGTGCCACAGATATGGCATCTACAGCTGGTAGTGCCCTCTTTGATATTGAGAGGTTGGATGGATCAAACTTTCAGTATTGGAAAGAGCAGATTTATGATGTGTTAGTGCAGAAGAGGCAGCATAAGCCCATTCAATGCAAAGGTGTCAAGCCTAATAGCATTAAACAAAGAGATTGGGATGACATGGATGAGCAAGCATGCTCTATCATTCAGTCATCACTCTCGAAGTCAGTCTACTTGCAGGTACAGGATGGTGTACAGGGTGTAGACTACCATGCATATGAGTTCTACACTCGTATATGCCGGATGTATGACCATGATCCTGTTATGTTACAGCATGATGGGCTGAAATGTCCTGATGGGCTGAAATACAGCCTTGATATGCACTCCAAAGGTCGATCAATTGGTAGAAACAGGTCATGTTCAAGGGGGAATTCCAAGAGCAAGTCTAGCTCTCGGACTTGTGTTAGATGTTTCTATTGTGGAAGTATGGCCACATGAAAAAGTATTGCTGGAAATGGCTGAGAAAATACAAGAAGAAGAGCAAGGTTAAGAATGACAGGAAGAAGGAGAAGAAGCATGTTGAGCTTCAAGGTGTGGATGCCAGGGTTTCCACTGATAGTAGCAGTGATGAAGGCATTCTTTTGTCTATGTCTGACACCTCCTTCTTGGCCACTGATGTACCCATTCTTGGTGATTGGATGTTAGATCCATGTGCTTCATGTCATATGACCCCTCATAGGTCATGGTTCAGTGCATATCAGGAATGCATTGTGGAGAGTGGTTTGATGGGCATTGATCATTCTATGGATGTCTATGGTTATGGGGATATCCACCTTGTTATGCCTAGTGGCTCTATTCTTGTTCTACAGAGGGTTAGACATATACCAAGACTTGCTACGAGCAAGATCAGTACTGGACAGTTGGTTGAGGCAGGTTATCATGTCTCTTTGGGTGATCATGCATGGAAGATTGCTAGAGGCAATCTGGTTATGACTAGGGGATCACGGGTTGGATTCTCTTATGCATTGCATGTATCAGGTGTCCAGGATAAGATGCTTATGATTAGTAAGTAGCCATCAGCTAGTTTATGGTATGCCAGACTTGGACATATGTCTACTGCAGGTATGGAAGCCCTTACAACATTGAGATACATTCCTGTTATGGATGTCTCTCAAATTTTATGTCATGATTGTGATGATGGTCAGCAGTCAGGATCCTCCTTTGTGAGGAAGACAATCAGTGAGAGGTATCTTGAGCCATTGCAGTTGGTTCATAGTGCAGTTTGTGGGCCTATGCCTACCGTTTCACTGGGTGGCACCTCTTACTTTGTGACATTTATTGATGCTGCTACAAAGTACATATGGGTATATCCGATTCGGCAGAAGCATGACGTATATGATACATTTCAGCGCTTCTTGGGTAATGCTGAAAATCAGTCAGGAAAGAAGCTATTGAGCTTGATGACTGATGGTGATGCAGAGTTTACCTCTCCTAGATTTCAGCATCTATGTGATACACTTGTATCAGGAGGGTGTTAACCACTCCTCATCTTTCTGCTCACGATGCCTTGGCAGAAGGCATAAATCGGATTCTATTGGACAGGATTGGTAGCATGCTACGGTATGTAAGTCTTACCAAATGCTATTGGGCTGAGGCATGTAAGACAGCTGCATACTTGCTTAACAGGTCACCCAGGAGATCTCTGAATGGTAGAGTGCCATTTGACTTCTTGACAGGCAGGGCACCATGTTATGAGCATTTACGTGTGTTTGGCTGTGAGGCTTATGCTCATGGTTCCCGATCGAGGAGGTGTATCTTCCTTGGATACAGTGAGTCCAGTAGGGACTACAGGTTATGGGATTCTTCAACTAGAGAGTTGATACGCAGCCATAATGTCTATTTCAGAGAGGATGCTATGTTTAGACAGCCCAAGACTGTGGATAGCAGGAGAGTGGTGTTCCAGGAGGGTGTAAGTGCACTGATACCTCCGAATTCTTTGCAGGGGCAGCCCATATCCCTTGGAGTGGGAGGTTTTTCCCACGGTGAGCAGGTTATAAAGTTGGGACAACCACGATTACTTCCTGATTTTGGTCAGAGACGATTAGATGTCTCGAGTATTCCACAGGTTTATACTCCTATGGAGATTGTTGATGCATCTTCTATGGACAGTTACAGTTTACTCCCAGGATGCGGAGTGCCTCTTGCAGATGAGGACGAGGCTATGCATGGTGAGGAGGATACCTTGGCTAATGATGCCCGGTATCATCCATTGGCTGGTTATGCTAGGACAGACGTGGTTTCTGCAGTTATTGACTCGGGTCATATTGCGCATGGGCAGAAATCATTGATGTGTTTGCTTCGTAAGTGCCTCCATGGCCATAAGCAATCCCCTCGAGCTTGGCTTCATAGGTTTGATACCGTTATGAGAGCTCAGGATGTGATGCGCAGTGAGACAGGTTATGGTCTCAGTATTCAGGAGGTTGCTATGCTTCTGAGGTTACTTGCCATATGGTTCCTTATGGACAGGGATGCTTTGCAGTGGGCGCTGCATGGTCTTGATGATGTTTGTCAGATACTTGGTTGTTTCAGTATGGAGAGGGGTAAGTTACTGAGTACTCCATTTCCTGTATCGGCTCCATACTTGAAACACAGCAGGTTTGATGATCACAGATCAGTTGAGCAGCAAGTTATGGTTGATATGGCAGCCATAGTACTTCATGCATCCATGACTGTGTTGAGACTTGGTTCTCACATGTTTGCCATTGGGGCTACACTTCCGGTTCTTGCTTCCGTTGCAGTGGGAGTTGGTAGCATGATTATGGCAAATTTTGGCAGTAGGGAAGCGGTTGTGGACATCAGGTCCTTATGCTTCCAGGAGCAACATGCAGGTGATGCAGGTTGGGTAGACCAGCAGAGGTCTATTGTAGGGCATGTGCTTATGGTCACAGGTGGTACAGAGACATTTTCTTTGCACAGTGACAGTTCAGGTGCTATGGACTTAGCACAGGAGCATGTAGTGGTGAGAGTTCACTCTCCCAGTGAGATCTGGCATAAGATCTTGGTTGACAGGCATCTACAGCTTGTCATTTTCTATCCTGCAAACCTGATGTCTGCTAGCAGCTTATCCTCTATGCACTTTGCACATTGTAAAGTGCCGATGGGCATAGGATGACGGTCTGGTTATCTTGTTTTTCAGCCTATGGCTGATTATATATGTGTACTATACTCCCTTAAAGGCACACTACCTTTAAGTGGGAGGTTGTTGGGGTAAAGGGCAGTGTGCCCACCCACTTGTACAGTGCCCATGTATACTCATATATATATGATAGAGGAATAAGCTGGAGTAGCTTTTGCTCCATCACTTATGGTGTCTCCTTATTCCTTTGTGTGTGCTCTCCTCTCTCACATCGAGGATATCCATGGGGCATCCCTTTCCCTTTATTATATATATTTCAAGTTTTCAGTATACAGTAGTTGTTCCTGTACAGAAAGGGATTTTGAAGTGCTGTACTTTTGGAGTTTTCGCGTGAGAAAAGAAGAAAGAAAATTTTAATTTTAAAAAAAAAAACCATTTTCCATTGTGAAACTATGGAGGCAGAAGGACAGAATTCTAGGGTGAATCCTAGTGAGTCTAGAGTGCAGTCTACACAACAGATGTCACATCATGCAGCACCTACTTTGATCGGTAGGATTTCGATATTAGAAGATGCGTTACAGCAGATTATGAACCAGCAGCTTCAAGTGAATGCTGGTCAGAATGAGATTAGGGAGATGGTACAAGCCTTGTCGGCTAGACCGTCTAGAATTGATAAGGGCAAAGCTCCAGCAGAGCCAGAGCCCAGTATACATTCATTAGAGCGCGCAAGGGTCAAAGTGCCTAATATCGCTAATTATAGACCGGATAAGTACGCTGGTCGGATGACCGAGCGCAGCTCTGATGTGATCGAGGTTTGGTTACACAAGTGGGAAGAAGCCTTCGCCATTTGTGAAATTAGATCTGATCTAAAGAAAATCCGTGAGGCCACACACCTGTTTATTGAGGCAGCGGATAGATGGTGGATAAAGCAACAGAAGGATCAAGTTGCTCCTACCACCTGGGAAGGGTTTAAAGCTGAATTTAAGAAACACTTTCTCCCACCTGATGAAGAGTCTCGAGCTTGGGATGCTTATAGAAATCTTCGTCAGAGGAGTCTGTCGGTGGCAGAGTACACCGACAAATTCAGGGAATGTGTCATGAAAATAACAGACCCTCTCCCTATGTCGGTTCAGTTAAAAGACTATATCTATGGACTGAACGACAAAATCAAAATGGAAGTTCGGGCTAAATATGTGACTACATTAGATGAATCTATTGCAATAGCCCTGAACTATGAGGATGCCAGAGGCAGATCTGGTGGATTTGTGCAGGCAGGGACTCAGTATGAGTACCCGAAAAAAGGGGGATTTCAGAGGAAATGGATTTCAAAGACAAGTGTCTCGCAGCCAAGTGGCCAAACCAAGCAGGTGAAGCCGGTTGAGGGACCAGTAAAAACAAGTACCACCGTTGGGGTGAAAAGGAAAATAACTCCAATGGCAGCCCGGGCTTGGTCAAAGTCCTCGTTGACCCCTGAACAAAAAGAGAAAGCTAGAAAAGAAGGATTGTGCTTCGGCTGCCTTCAGCGACATCAGTGGAAGAATTGTCCACTGAATAAAGACCGTCGCACGGCTAATATGATAATATCTGAATGCGACGTGGAAATGCAGGAGAGTCCCAATGCGGAACATATGCAGATGCAACTGGCGGGACCTTCTCAGAGGTTAGTACCTTGTTTGTTATGTGTATCTGTTGCTAAGTTAGTGACGAGTGCACCTGATAACATCCTATCTAAGCCCGCAGCAACGGGGTATACGGCCTTTAATGATACGGAGTTAATTAAAATGAAAGGGCAAGTGGCCAGTCATGATGTCATTGTGTTGTTTGACTCGGCGTCAACTCACAATGTGATTAACTCCAAGCTCGTGAAGAGGCTGAAATTAAAGACAAGCCCATCTGACTATGCGTATACAGTCAGAATGGCAGATAAAAGTTCAACTGAAGTATGGGACCAAAGGGTTACTCAGTTGGAGCTTCGGCATTCTAGAAAGAATCCCGCCATTGATTGGAAAAAGCACGTATATCAATTCAAGATGAATGATGTGCGTTATATCTTGCTAGGTGAAAAAGATATACCTCAAGGACCGTTGGTTCCCGTGATGGAAATCCGAAAAGCTCAAGTAGAGTTTTTATTCCTTTGCACAGCATCGGTAGAGCCGGTGGATGATTCTTCGGCTAGCATTGATGTTACGCAAAGTGGTGAGATGGCCAAGCTGGCTAATCTTATAACAGAGGAGTTCTCTGAATGTTTTAGGGATGAACTACCTTATGGATTACCTCCAGAGCGGAAAGTTCAGCATAAGATTGAACTGATCCCGAGGGCAGAACCTATAAATAGACCTCCCTATAGAATGAGTTTTGCTGAAGAAGCGGAGGTGCATAGACAACTGAAGAATACCTCAAGTTGGGGCAGATTCAACCAAGTTTCTCACCTTTTGCTTCGCCAGTGATATTAAAGAAGAAAAAGGATGATACATTTCGCCTCTGTATAGATTACAGAGCATTGAATAATATCACTGTTAAGCACAGGTATCCGATGGCTCGGATTGATGATTTGCTAGATGCATTACATGGAGCCGTGATTTTCAGTAAGATATATCTTAAGTGCGGCTAACATCAAATCCGGATTAGAGCCGAGGATGTGCATAAAACCGCTTTCAGGAGTAGGTTTGGTCATTGTGAGTTTTTGGTAATGCCCTTTGGACTTACCAATGCTCCAGCGACCTTCGTCATGCTTATGAACGATTTACTACGTCCGTATATCGGAAAGTTCGTAGTACATTTTATTGACGATATCTTGATATTCAGTAAAAGTGTTACTGAGCATCGTGAACACTTAAGAATAGTGTTCAGTACTTTGAGGAAAGCCAGTCTTTATGTGAATAAGAAGAAAACTATACTATGTATGGTTAGGCTTGAATATTTAGGGTTCATAATTACTCCACAGGGGGTAGAAATGGATCCGAAGAAAGTGGCTGCAATACTAACTTGGCCAATCCCTCAGAGTCTGACGCGATCATTCTTGGGATTTGTCCAGTTTTATAGAAGGTATATCAAAGGATATTCCGGAATAGTATCGCCATTGACTGATCTGACCTCAGACAAAGTACCTTTTATTTGGGGACAGAATCAACAAGAAAGTTTTAACACCATAAAGCAAGCTGTGGTCACAGGACCGGTGTTAAAAATAGTTGATCCCCAGAAACCGTTGTTCCTAGAAACCGATGCAAGTGGCATTGCGGTAGGAGCAGTTCTCCTTCAAGAGGGAAGGCCACTAGCCTTTGAAAGCAAGAAGCTTTCTCCCTCTCAAAGGAATTAGCCAACTCATGAATTGGAGTTGTATGCTATCATCCATGCTTTGAAAACATGGAGGCATTATTTGTATGGTTCAGAGTTTTATGTGGATGTGGATCATGATACTCTGAAACATTTTTGTAAACAGCCTGACTTAAGGGGCCGCCAAGCTAGGTAGGCAGAGCTCATGCAGGAGTTTAATCTAACGATTCGGTACCAAAGAGGAAAAGACAATAAGGTTGCTGATGCGTTGTCTCGCATTATGCACAACCTGAGTTTCACGGTATTAGAGAGTGCTCTAATGATCGAGATAAGAGAAACTCAAAAAGTGGACGAGTTTGTCCAGAGCTTGTGGCCTAAAGCTCATGTGTTAAAACCCGGGGAAAATGAAAAGGATGACCTAGCATCCAGAAAAGGTCAAACTTATGCAAGATATACCATAAGGAATGGTATGCTAGTTAGAAATGGCAAGGTTGTAGTACCTAGTCAGAATGATCTCAGGCAGAGAGTCATTCGACAGTGCCATGATAGCCCATGTGCGGGACATCCAGGAGTCGAGAAGACATATGATCTCATGAAGCGAGATTTCTTTTGGCCAAAGATGAAAAAGCATATTCATGAATATGTGACACGGTGTTTCTCGTGTCAGGTAAGCAAGGCCGAGCGGGTGAAGCCACCCGGACTTTTACAGCCCTTGGAAATACCACTAAGTAAGTGGGAGAGCATTTCCATGGACTTTATTGTAGGACTGCCTACGACGCAAGGAGGGTATGATTCTATCCTTGTGGTGGTTGATCGTCTAACCAAGATGGCTCACTTCATTCCGACTAGAGAGTCTGTTAGTGCCCCGCAAGTAGCGGATTTGTTCATTAGACATATATTTCGTCTGCATGGATTGCCTAAATCCATAGTGTCAGACAGAGATGTTAGGTTTACCGGTCATTTTTGGACGGCGGTATTTGAGACACTAAGGACTGAGTTGGGAATGAGTAGTAGGGATCATCCTGAGACGGATGGTCTGACGGAGAGAGTCAACCAAACTTTAGAGGATATGCTGAGAGCATATGTGTCATTGAGGCAACATACGTGGGACAAGTGGTTGCCATTGTTGGAGTTTGCCTACAATGATAGAAAACTTTCTTCTACCGGGTTCAGTCCGTTTGAACTTAACTATGGTTATAGACCAGCAAATCCAACTATAGTTGGAGTACCTCAGAAAGTGCCTAGTGCCGCGAACTTTGTAGTTCAGATGCGGGAGATGCTAGCACTTGCGAGAGCTAATATCCGCCAGGCTATGGATAGAGCCAAGGTGTATGCGGATGAAAATCGGTCTATAAGAGTATTTAAGGAAGGAGAAAAAGTTTTTCTCAGAGTTCCTTCGCACTCGAAGTCGTTGACTTCAGGAGAGTGTGCTAAGTTATCACCTCGATACTGTGGGCCGTGGTTAATTCTAAAGAGAATAGGCAGTGTAGCCTATAAATTAGAATTGCCACAGGGGTGTAAGGTGCACCCGGTTTTTCATGTTTCGCGCTTAAAGAAGTTTTTACATACAGGTGACTCACTAATCGAAGGTGTGGTTTTGTTTCAGGAGATAGAGGATATTGCAAGGCGAAAACCAACAAGAATCCTGGACCGAGGAACAATGCAAATACGAAATCGGAAGATACCCACAGTGTTGGTTGCATGGCATGGTCAGCCTCTATCGGAAGCTACCTGGGAATCCATATACCAGTTACGGAGAGTGTTCCCAGATTTCATCATCGAGGACGCTGATGCTTGAAGAGGGAAGGAATGTTATGCTCTAGCCGAGATAGCATGACCTCGGAAAGATCGATGGGCATTTTCTCTTGGATGACCAACTTTTGTAATAGTTAATGTGCGTAATTGAAATGGTCAAGAGAAGTAACTGCCAAGGTCCTAGGTGAGGGTGAAATGGCATTGACTAGGTAGTTCTGAGTGCTAAGGCCTAGGTGCACCTAAATGTGCAATAATGCCAAGGGGCAAGTGGTTTTAAATGTGCCCCAAGAGAGGGGTAAAAAAGGTGCACCAAGTGGAGAGGCTAAAATGATGACATTTGGCAAGGAGAACTATCTAGGGAAATGAGGGTCTCGTGGATAAGCATGAGAAAAACAAAGGAACGAATTAATTCGAATATCTGTGATCCACGAGAGTTAGGCTGGGTGGAACAAAAGAAATGCCATCGCCCGTGATCTGTATCAACGTAGGAATAGAGATTCAGGACCAAGAGATAAAGTCTTTGATAGTGGAACAAGAGATAGAGTTTTTGACAATTATTTTTTCTTTTTCTTTTTCTTTTTCTTTTCCAAAGAAAGGAACCTTTTATTAATACTTGAAAGATTTCATACAAGGCAGCAGCCCTGAAGGTGCTGAGTATGGAAAAAACTGGAAAAGGCTGAAAGAAAGAAACCGGCCTGTTCTAGAGAAGCCCAGCTCACTAAGGATCTCTGGAACTGGGGCTAACAGCCAAGTGGGGGGGCTATACAGCCAGCGAATCCCTCGCGGAGTCAAGATGTAGAAAACACCTGCATGTCGAGCCTTGCAAAAACGAGCACGCCTCTCAATAGTCGCCTTGGAGGCTGGAGTCCCACGCTCCCAGGTGGATCGTAGAGTGTAAATGATATCCTGCCAAATGGTAGCTAAGGTAGCCGAGGGTGGAACCGGGTGCTCTCCCATCACAAGACTGCAACGAGCCACCCAAATGTTCCAAGCCATGATGCTGGCTACCACCTCCCAAACACTGTCCTCCCTAGGAGGAGGAGCTAGGGTGTCAAGGGGGACTCCCTCGTGGAGTGCAATCCTCTGAATACTCTGACCCTGTATCTGGTAGGCTGGGAAGATCTCATCAATCTGAAACGTGTGTCCTTCCTCTGTCAACCAAGCCACCATCCCCCAGGTGTAGTCTCTGTGGAGACTCTGCATACATGTCATGATCCTGAGGGCTCTCATCCAGATTCTCGCTGTGCTACGACAGCTCCATAGGAAATGCGGGATAGTCTCTAGGACACCATATGAGCAACAATGGTACTGCCTCTCCACTCGCATCTGCTCCAACCATGGGCCGATGGGCAAGCCTCTGTGGGCTGCTAGCCAGAAGAAGTATGAGATCTTCCTCGGCCGCAAGCTGGACCACAACCGCATCCACAACCTGGAGCGAACATCCCAGGACACTCCCTGGGTCACCCAGTGTCTCTCCCTCGAGGGGGTCCACCTCGACGAGTCCATCTGAAGTCTCCTGCCAATCCGTGTGGTGTAGGAAAAGAAGGGCACCTCATCCACCGTCTCAACTAGGCCGCCCCTGGAGGGCCAGAACCACTCTCCCGGATCCCATTGGACCTCCCTCGAGGGTCTACCCTCCCACGGCCAAAGGCGCCATCTAGAGGCGTCCTGCTCTAAGATACTGGGAGGGCCAATGTGCCACTCCTTCCCCAAGCGTCCTACCACTCTGATCATCTGCCAATGTATCCCATCAAGACCCCCATCCATCTCAGGGTCGCTCCCAGTGAGGGGCTAAAGTAGGCTTCCAGGTCCTACACGGAAGAAGCCGGGGTGCGTGCTACCGCACTGCATCAATATCCTCAAGGGAACACCAGTACGAGAGAGCTGCCCCCAACCATCTGCTGTCTCTCCAAATGTGAAGTCCTTCCCACCAGGACTCAGGAATGGCTAAGTCGATCTCGCCCATCCGCTGCCCTGCCCCTCGCACATGCGCTAGGACGTCAAGCCTCTCGCCTCTGCCTCCATAGGCCACTCTCCCACTGTGCCCAACCAATGTGAGTCCGCTGCCCGAGCATACGTCCCTCCTGATCTCGAACCTCTGGGTGCCACATAAGGGGCTGGCGCTCAAACTCCTCTCTGCATCTAGGCGGAGCACGGATGAGACCCCCTGCTAGTCTCTGCCAATCCCTGTGAAGACTCCTCATTAGGGAGGAGATCTTTTCACTTTTTTCTTTCTTCAGGCACTCTTTGCAGCAATCCTGAAGGAACCAGAGAGCAATCACGTAATGAAAACAGATATGGGGCACATAACAACTTGATGTGATTGATAGATAACATGAAGTACAATGCCCATTTTATAGGCTGGGAAGCCTCATCTTCTGACATCATAGGTGAGATCACTAGCCTCCACCTCACACACCTAACTCACCTAACTCTAGGAGGTGGCACTAATTGCTCATCTACTAGACACATTCACACCCACACAACTGTAGGACACCCTAGGACTCTAGGACACCCTCACACTTGACTTCATGTTCTAACACCCCCCCATGAAGGAAAGGTGAGGGACTACTGGAATGGAACCAAGAACAGAACATGACGATGACGGAGTCTGCTAATCTGTGTAATGTCTGAACTAGACATGGCTGCCATGCCAACTCAGAGGCTGAAGTTTGAGCATGGTTCAAAGGTCGGACTGAGCACTCTCATGGCTTTACGTCCCAACATAACTCAAAGGCTCATGTCTCAACATGGATGCATGACCAACTCAGAGGTCTAAGAAACCAATGCACCAACATCCTGGAACTCATATGCCAAGCCTGATAAAAAGACCCATCAAAGGCTAAAGGCAATACATGGCTCCCACAGTACATCCCCCTCTTGACTCCAGAACAAAATGACAAGGAGTCAAACACGAAAAATAGAAAAGATTACATCATTTTAGGAGGACAATCCAAGGCTAAGAACCTTTATTGACTCAATAACACTCAACAACCCTTCATTACATTCATTTTCCCAAATACCCAAAGGAAATAAAGGAATAAAGATCTCTCGAAATGAGAGATGTCCTCCGCACAGCTACTGCATATAGGTGTATGCACATCCAGAATCCGAGTGTCGATGAAGATCCTGGCATGAATGCCCTTGAAGAACGAGTCGATGAAGCCCATAGGAGCAGCTGCGTGAGGTAATTACAGCATGACTCTCAAAATGTTGGGTTGGTAATCACCAATGTCGGGTAGAAGGCCTTAAAACCGGTCAATCTTGCTTAATGTAGCAAAATCCCCAAACAATTGTACAATTCAGAGAGGAATTTGCATAGATTTCAGGAAAGCCCCAAATGTTACATGAGGCAGACTAGTGCATTACATTTATCTAGAATGTCGAGTTTTTGAGATGCTGAAAATTCAGAAAGGAACCGTTTACAAATTTGAAAGGCTTATGCTCAGGTTCCTGCTTGATTTCCACTGCTCCGGAATTGGAAATGGACAACGGGAATCATATTCGGCGGCAAAAACTCTTCTACTCTTGTTTTATGACTGTTCAGTAATCTCCATTGAATCCAGTATTGCCAAAAACCGCAATGGCTCTTAATGAGCAGCAATTTGGCTCGAAAATTGAAGTGGAACGTCATGGATAATCACCTTATTGTGAAACATGGCTCTTGCTGTCGTGCTGTTTTTGCAACTTTGTATGCCTCAGAATGAGTTTGTCAACAACTTAATCGTTGCTCGAATGGATCATCGCCCCTCTAATGCACTCCATGAAGAGGGAGAAAGTAGTGACAGCTTGACGTAACCCAAACAGATACTGAACAATGGCCGGCAACAGATTTGGACTGAGAATTTGTTCAAGGCTTCAGAAACTCTTGGTCTGAAATGAAGGTCTCCACGAAGCTATAGGTCAACAAAACTAGAAAGGAGACAACCTGAAAAGAGAATGAACAACAGATCAACGAAATGAATAGAAGGCATGAATCAAGATAGCGACAACAAAAATAGGTAAGAATTGATCAAGACGCAAAGCAGCATAGATCTCCTCCATGGCGATATCAATGGCATAGCATAGAGAAAACAATAGAACGCTAAGACAACAACCTTCATGAACGTCTCAGCGCAGATAGCCAAGAGCTAGAAGATGCGTGCAGAGTTTTCTCCTCACAAAACTGTAGACAGATTTAGGCAATGATCTCCAGCAACAACAACGTCAGCCTTCAAGAAGATGGCAATAGAGATGAGCAAGTCTCTTCCTCCATGACGATGAAACTGCAAGGTATCGCGGTGGACGAACCAGCTCTGATACCACATGCAGGAACCAGGGAGCAATCACATGATGAAAACAGATATGGGGCACATAACAACTTGATGTGATTGATAGATACCATGAAGTACAATGCCCATTTTATAGGCTGGGAAGCCTCATCTTCTGACATCACAGGTGAGATCACTAGCCTCCACCTCACACACCTAACTCACCTAACTCTAGGAGATGGCACTAATTGCTCACCTACTAGACACATTCACACCGACACAACTGTAGGACACCCTAGGACTCTAGGACACCCTCACACTTGACTTCATGTTCTAACAAATCCTTCTATGATTGCTTGCAAACTAAGCAAATAGATCCTGATATATATCTGTATCTGAAGATAATTATCTATGTTATATATATAATTTATGTAAATTTTATTCTGTTTCTAGACGAAACGCCTGGCAAAATCTAGAAACGTTTCTTGTGACTTTGAAAAGAACAAAATTTACACTTCAAAAGAACTGTGTGTGTGTGTGTGTGTGTGTGTGTGATAGGTGTTTAGGTCTGAGGGAATCTGTATCTCATATTTTTTGGTAGTGCCCTAAAACAAGGAGCTTCTTGGGCATCCTTTGGCAGAGATTGAGAGTGAGACTTCCTCAAGCTTCTTTTGGCAAGCTTTTCTGGCTGTTTGGGATCTATCCTCGACGGTCGGATTTTGAGTTGTTCTTTACTTGGGTTCGCTATTGGGCACTCTGGACTCTCTGGAAAGATAGAAACCACAGAGTCTTTGGTGATCCAAATTTTTCTACTTTTGTTTTCTTTCGTCGTTCTTTGCAACAATTGCTCTTCGATTGTTTGCAAACTCACTGCATAGATCATGATGTATATTTGTCCTACATAGAGATTTTCTCTTGATGTAATCTTTCAGCTTACTAGTTTTCTGGAATAGCTATCTTGTAATATAAAGCATTCAAAGTTTTCACTTTTTTTTTTTTTTTAAAGTGTGTGTGTGTGTGTGTGAGAAAGAGAGAGAGAGGAGCAACTCGGTGGCTTTCCCCCTACTCCCTATCTATAGCTGGTCAGCCCGCCTCCTCTGGGTATTCTCAGCCCCTCCAAAGCCTACTTCAAGCCTTTCGACGGTCTCTATCTGAGTCGCGACTGCTCATGCCTCTTCTTTCCACATTAGCAATGCTCCTAGAGCATCTCATGGGCCATTTCGGTCTAAGTGCAGATCTTCTATTGCTACCTTCGCAACATCTTCCCTGCAACGTCCTCTCTCCTATTGTCCTAATTTCTTCCTACCTTTGTTCCACACACAAAGAGTGCCTGTGTGTAGGTCATTTACACACCTAAGGGTTCACCTATTAGAGTAGCTTATTGACGTCAAAGCCCTCGCCTTTTCGCTGTCCATAGTTCACCTTCATGTGGGGGTTATTCTACCTAACCTTGTTCCTATCCATAGTCCTTTCCATAGCTGTTTATAGGGGTGTCTGCTACTCTCCCTGTTTTTCATTTATTTTCTCCTTTGTTCCTGCATCTAATGGCCTCTTCACTGCTTGGTTGCTGCTCTTATCTGCTGTAGTTGGGATCGCAAGCTCTGCCTCTCTTTGTTCAGAGTTTTCAGAGTTTCTAGTGTTCTCTCATAAATCCTCAGACATATTTGCAAGAACACACCAACACTCCTTTGCATGCCGAGAAGGTTTTTTTGCAAGTTTTCATATAGTCTATGCTGGACACTCTTCCTTTTTGGGTGTTGCCATGCTTATACATCATGAATTGCAGCCTGAGTTAGAATATAAGGATCCACGTGGATGTTAATTATTGTCAGAGGCAGAGTAAATGGAGATCCTTTTCAATTTGCTTCAGTCTATGCCTCCCACATATCTCTTGCTCGTGCTGAGATGTGGCATCATTTGGCTGACTATCCCTGGTGCATGAATGCCTTCATCTGTGGAGATTTTTAAAAAATCCCCTGCCACTACTAACAGTACCACTCATCGCTCTAATATGTTGTGACAAGAACAAGATGCCTAATCATTAAATCTCCATAAGTTCATATCTTATATCTCAACACAACTAATAAGGGTTCAAAGTCCATCTCCCAGATGGAGACACAAAGAAATCAACACAGTAACAATGTGGCATACCAAGGATAACTCTGTCTTGACTCACCAAGCAGGCCCCAACCTGCAGAACCATCAAAAGGCAATTGATTTAGAATACTAAATCACCAACAACATAATCATACAATGTGACATATCCATACAAATACAGATAAACTTTAAAGAAAAGTGATGACAATGCAGTGTAACTATCTTAACTCTTTACTTCTATAGAAAATATGATTCTATAGCTGGTCCAAGAGATGGTCCAAGACTTCAACTTGCTCTCATAACAAATGTAAGAACGGAGAGAGGAAGAGGTGAGAGCAGGAGAGCAAGAGTGAGAGAGCAAGAGAGCGCCACACAGTTGAATAGAAAAGGATAAGAAAGCTTACAAGATTGGGGGTTTTGTCTTAGTGACAAAACCTAACCAACCCACTAACTATGGTTAGGGGAAAAAACCTCTAAATGAGGGAAAAGTGCCCCTAACCCACTTATTAGTCATACATTGGTCACTGCCATGAATTATGGCTATAATTCCAACAAACATAACCCCTCTCCACAAAAGGCTTGCTAAGAACGGTTTCACCTGCATAGAAGAAGTTATCTATAGAAGACATGTAAGTAGAATTGATCAACTAAAAATGACAGGCCAATTCAAAACCAGTTGTCAAATGAAGGGCGTAAGTACTGCAGATTGGTTACGCAACCACAGGAAACCATGCGATAGGCTGTCAATCCGGCTATGAAAAGAATCCCCAACCAATCTAGCAGGTGCACAAGTAGTTTCAGTCCCAATTGTCTACTCCTGGAGTTAGGTGGCGAATTGAGGCCACCAGCACAAGCAGTGTCTCATGGTAGACTATTTCTATGCTCAAAGCAAAACATCATGTACCATTTGCGACAAAAGGATGAATGTAAAAGCTAACTGTACATACCCCTCCACCCAAAAGGAACGAAAAGGAGGTATCTATATTAATATCTATTATCCTTTATACTTGAGGTTGGGACTGTGGACTTGGGATTCTCAAGTTTTGGATTCATAGGTTTCAAATTTTTGCATGTTTCATGATTGGATATAGTGAATTCCAGTTGACATCAATGCCTCAAATCTTATATGGACTGCTGGTCAAGCAGCTACTGTTAGCAATAAATGGTTATAGTGGTAAAACATTTTGGGATGCACTCAACCCCAAAGTTTGAGCATGGTGCATGTCCTATGCCACGTGGTAGTATTCCATGCAATTGTGGGCGTGGCTACTTAAGCGATTTCTCATTCACCAAATGTTCTCTTTCACCACCTTAGTTCCTGACGGTTGGAGTTCACGGATGCTCTTCATAAGAGTCAAGTCCATGATTCAAGAAACGCTAGGTGACCTCTGGCATCTTCTCGACATTGGACGACGATCTTGATTTGGGTCTGATGCTACAAGCTGCTGGCAGATCCGTGGCTGTTCCCCAGAGCCTACATATACATGTGTGGTGATCGGAGCGGTGCTACTGGTGCTTGGCTTACTTGTGGCGTGTGTCGTCCCTCACCAATAGTCCTATGGAGAGCGGCTTTGGCCAGTATAAGATGCATGTGTTGCAGCCAGTGTGTTCTCTGTTCTACACCTGTGTGTCGAGTTCTCTTGGGCAGTCAATACCAGCCTGTGTGGTCACGACTTATGAGAAGCTCTATATCTTTGTCTTCTGACTATTTTCTCCTCTTGGAAGCTCAAACAAGCCAGTGAGGCTGAGCAACAGGTCGTGTTGGATTTAGTTGTGTAGGTGTCACGTTTGGTTATTAATCTGAGCCGTCATCTTACGGTCTTGCCACTGCAAGTATCATTTCATGTGCAAAGGTCATATATTTTATGAGTAATAATTGTTTCGTTCCTTGAAGATTGTTTGCTAAGATAACCAACAAGCATTGGAACAGTGGAAGCCAATTATGCTCGAGGAGTTGGGACCATTGCTGATACAGGTTGAAGCACGAGATAAAAAATATGAGAGGGCCAGTGGTGCAAGTATGAGAGGGACAATGATGCGAAAAGAGAGCCTTTACCACTTCCAAGAAAGGAAATTTCAATGAAAATTAAGCCCGGACATGGTAAACCAAAGAGAAAGGGTCATTTTAAGGACGGGGACAATTCTGACAGTGAGAACAAGAAACATATAAGGGAGATACAAGATACCCACGGGCCACCCTATCGCCATGGTCCACATTGGACACTCCTCTTGTGCATTGTCTACTTACAGTTTGCACATCTACATAGTACACACTAAGGATAAGAAGTTGGATTTGAATATGCGAGTTCCTGGGCCAGCTCTTTGTGTTTTAACACTGTTGCTGGTTGAATGAAGATCTCTTAGCATATACATAAGAGTGTTTAGTGCGCCACCCTCTATCACCTGAGTGCTGACTAGATGTGCATCCCTGCACACTCAAAATATTGTTCTCGTACCTCCTTGGCACTTCCAAAACACTTGGCCTGCATTGCTACCCTAGAGCTTATGTGGGCCTTGTAAGTTTAAGATGTGCCCCACAATCACGCCTCCCTACTGCTGCTCTGGACAGCCAATCCTAATGCAGTGCTTGCTGTGGATTCTTGACCTCCCTGCTGCTTGGAAGGCAGCCCAAACTGAGGACAAATCTCCTCCTGGTTCCATCTTCCTTTGCTGCTATGAAGGCAGCCCCTTGGGTCTTGATGAAGACTTCTGAGATCTCTGATTGCTGCAAACAGCCACCATCCTTGCTGCACCAGATGGTCCTTAGTTGACTCCTTGAGGCAGGCTGGTTTGCCCAAAATCTGACCCTGAATGAACTAATTAAGCCATGGAAGGGCTCTTTTTTATATTCCCAAAGAGATCTAGAAAATACCCAACTTTTACAGACCTTCCAGCTGACCTGGCAGTCCGGAAAATCCAACCTTGTTCCACAGACCCTGCTGACCTGCCTAGCCACGTTGCAGCCTGCCACTGGCCCACGTCTGTCCTGCCTTATCCCAGGCCATTCCCAAGTCTGTTCTTGGCCAAAAGTCACGGGTCTGCTCTTGGTATCCCACCTGTGTGCTGGACCTGCTCTAGTCCTGTTGCATAAGGTACAGCATGCTCCAATCCTGTTGCATCAGGTATAACCTCCTCCAGAGTCCGTACACCTGTGCAAATTGTTCTGTACTACACCTGCTGGTTCTCCAGCTCCAGGCGGCCTGCTCCAGACCTTTCCAGGCCCATTTCCCTGCACCAAACTGCTCCATACAGTCCCCGCTGACCTTCCTTCTTATTTATACAGCACCTGTGCACCAGAAGCTCCACACAGCCAGGTACTTCTCTTCCAAATGCTGCCCTCATGGCAGCCCATGTGCTGCCCATGTGGCAGCCTTTCTTTTTCTGTTCGAACTGCCCATGTGGCACCTAATCTAACCTAGCACACCTCCCCAGTACAGTCCTCATTTGGGGGCTCACAGATGGGGAGGTGACCACTTAAACTTCGATCCCGCCTCTAACCGACACATTGTGGGCCAACCCCAACTCGCCGATGAAGATGCTCTTTCAACCAGCAGCCCTGCTCCTCCAGGTCCAATCTTGCACAAGAGTACACATGTACAATCTTGGCAATACCACTGGTCCATGGCATTCACCACCTCCAATCACGAGCCTGCTGGAGTCTTCGAAGTTCCACGCTCCCCAGGTCTGTCTCACACTGTCCTTCCTTTGGCAAGGTCCGCATCCATATAACCATCCTGAGCACAGAAACCCTTGTGGCTGATCCACGCTGACCTCCCAACCGAAGTATAACCCCATAATGTCCGGACCATGAGCTCCCCATGACCTGAGATCTCAAACAAGTGTCTTCTGGCTTCAACACACTCTCTTCACTTATAGATGTTTCTGTCTTCACCACAAAGGCTTCAACAGATTCATCATGTCCACCTTCCAGCAATCTGCTTCCGAGCCTCAAAGAAGCACCAAAACTTCTCCTTTTGCCTTCCAGGCAGGCATACACCTTCCAATCTCTCATCACCTGAGAACATAAAGAACAGATTCTGCCCACAGCATGCTAATCATCTTGCTTGTCTGCTTGCTTTGAAAGCAAACCCTGCACCTCATGGAGGCACACCCAAGTTCACTGTGTAATTCTAAGATGCCCCCTTCATTATCACAAGTTCCAACTGACCCTAAATCCTTAGGTCCTTCCAAAGATCCCACCCTCATGTAAATGATACCAGCTAAGCACTCAAAGCATCCAAGCACTCCTTGTTGTCCTTCACCTTCACAAAGGTTGATGCTCTCCAGACCACCTCTCAATGTCAAACATGCATACCGAAACACCAAGGTCTGCATGCTTTACCTCGGTAACAAATGGAGATGTCAGCGAGAAAAGTTCTTCACTGACGACCACATTTGCTGACGTTTTTGTCTCTTCTACTGAACTCCTTTTTCTGATCAGTCTTCTTCTTCTTGCAATCCTTTGCAAAGTGACTTGGCAGATCACAATAGAAGCACTTCTTTTGATGCTTTCTCTTTTCCTTATTCTCACCATTGGAATCCCCGTCATCCACAAATTTGTCTTTCTTCTTGGGCTCGCCATCGTTAAGCTTGTCATTCCCCATGCCTTTTGTCTGGTCCTTGACATTGAAGGCCTTATCCTTGGATCCGCTATACTTCTTCTCCCAAGCTTCCTCTTGCAGACGCAAAGGAACTAGCTGCTCAAAAGTTGTCGGTGCCGACCACTGCCCTGTAATCATAGTTGTGATGAAGCTTTCTCGGGAGTATGCCAAGCAAGAGCCTAGCCATTCTTGCCAAATCCATCATCCGACCAACTACTAAGAGTTCATCCCTCACCATCTTCATTTTGATGATGTGCTCTTGTACCGAATCCTCCTCATCCATCTAGATGTTGTACAACTCCGTCTCGAGGTCAAGAATCCTCACATCACTGTTCATCTCGTATATGTCCTTGAGGATGGTCCATGCACCAAAAGTAGTATACGCAAGCTGAATATGTAGGAGCACTGAATCAATAGTGGTGCCAATAATGATGGCCAAGGCCTCTACATCATGTGTCACCCAATCTCTCAGAGTTCCCAAATCCGCTAGTGTCACAACCGCAACCACAATCGCAATGGCCACAATCGAGGTGGCCTATGGCATTAGCTCCACTCCTGTAGTGATTTCCCAACTCATCCTCACCACCAAGTGGCTCCAAATCTTCATTTTTCACAAAGAGTAATTTGAACCATCAACCTTGCCTTCTTTCCCAAAGTTTGGAATTGGAAACCTTACAGCCATAACGAGGAAATGAAAGGGCTACGAATCTTTGTACATATGTCCAAATCTAAGTCACCCTCCTGGCAAAGGCACTCGTCCTTCAAATGTAGAGCTGGTTGCTCTAGTCTTGTTGCATATGGTACAGCCTCCTCCAGAATCCATACACCTTTGCAAATTGTTCCATACTCCAAACCTTTCCAGGCCTGTTTCCCTACACTAGACTAATCCACATAGCCCTTGTTGACCTTGCTTCTGATTCGTACAGAACCTATTCACTAGAAGCTTCACAAACAGCCAAATCCTCTTCCAGATACTGCTTGCTGCCCACATGGCAGCCCATGCACTACCCATGTGGCAGTCTTTCTTTTCTGTTAGACCTACCCATGTGGCAACTAATCTAACTTGGCACACCTCCCCATACACTCCTCATTTTGAGGGCTCACAGATGGGTAGGTGACTACTTAAAGTCCAACACCAAGACCTTGAAGGGCCTAGGAAGCAAGCCATAACTGCTGAGGTAATGTAGGCCTACAAGGCCTCTCCTCCCTGAACCAGTCTTTACAGTCAAGGATCTTGTTCACATAGAAGTGCAAACAATCAAAAAGGAAGTGATCGTAGAGATAGATACAAAGGCAAATGAAACAAGGAGCACAAAGCTAAAGGCAGTAATGCAATGAAAATCAAGATAGGAGGCCTTCCTAAAGGCTAGTTCAACAAGGAGGATACATACAATGACACTCCAGCACACATCAAAGCAGCCACCCCTAGCATTGAAGGGCCAGAAGATGATGAAGACGGGACAAATTCCACAACTAATACTCACCACACTAAAGGGCGTGCCATAATTACACATAGCACACGGATATATGAATCAACCTTCTTTGCCAATCTTACAAGCGCAAAGGGACCAAGATATGGACTCACAGAGGCTCAACTGAACCAAAAGGCAATGGATTTAGGCTGCCAGGAAGGATGGAAATTGGGCAGTATATCATGAGGGCATGGGCCTCATCAAGGGTTTTAAACCAAAAAACCCCCAATCCTAAACAGATGTATGGCTTTAATTTTCAGACTAAAATGTAGGTACCTTATCGAGCTACCTTGTGCCCTCCTTGCACGAATGTATTAGCTGGGTTTTTTTGTCCCATATACTTGTTGGGCTCCCGTGGACCTTAATAGACTCTCTCTCTCTCTCTCTCTCTCTCTCTCTCTCTCTCTCTCTCTCTCTCTCTCATTTTCACATCTACTAGACTCCCTCTAAATCGAATCCTCCCCCCTTCTACACTAGATCACGCACTTTATACCAAAGCCACATGTGATCAACTGACTTACGCTAGTAGACAAAGGGTTCTTTATGCTAAGGAATGTGCCATAATGGCTGATTTAAACCAATCTAGATTGTGGATTGTGCTCTAACTAACCAAGCGATTTGGAATTGACTCGTGGAGTAAGACCAGCCCCACAAACAGATATCTTAACATTTCTATAATATATCCAATCTTTTCAAATTTAGAAGACTAACAAAAAAGGACGAGAGCAAGAGGGGAGCAGCACAAACACAGAGAAAGAAAGAAATATATATATATATATTAACATCTTCTGAGGCCTCTAGCCTATGAGACAAAGTACACTCCAAAAATGTATCTCGTATGAGCCACCATGGGCTGACGTAGGGGCTTAGAAGGGCCCTTGCTGAGTGCTATACTAAGAAAGTCAAAAAAACAAAACTCAAAACTCAAAATCTTAAGAGAAAATAGGAGATGTCATCAACTATGATCCTAGTGCCTCCAATTGGGATGTGAAGATGAAACATCCCATGATCGGATCAAGTAACTGTCTGACCTTGAGGAGATTGACCTTCTCCGCACTTCGCAACCCGACAGAGGGAAGAGTAGAAACGGCCTACAGATGCTTGGATTCAGGAGCGCATTGCTGGAATAAGGGCTCATCAATAGGTTTTGTTAGTTTGATATATTATCTTCAAACTTGAGGCCAAAGAAATAATATTAGCAATAAGATTTATTGTATCAATAATTCATTATTAGCTCTTCATTTGATTTCACAAATAAAATTTAAAACTTGCAAAAACAAAAGTACTTCAACTGTGGAAGCACATAAACTTCGTAGCATGGTGCCATTTGGAGTCTTTTCTTGCCTTTTATGCTCCTACATGCCTAAGGGAGGTTTCACAAACAGGCGCCGAGCATTGGACCATGGGCCCAACATATCCGGCGGCTAAGGGGAAGCTTGGGCACAAGCGCATTCACAAACGGGCACTGGACAAACATATAAATCTTTAAAATCAAGCAAATGAGAAGTGGCCAAGTGGTTATCATCTACTCTTGACCGCCTCCAATTTTTTTAGGCGGCCTTAGACTACCACCCAAGAAAAATCCTCCGCCCAAACTTTATTGGGATACCACATGAGCATGTCCACGCCCATTTGTGAAACCATTTGAGGGCGGACAATCGAAATGGTAACATGCTATTCGCGGATGTCATTTTTGCTAGGATGTCCACGCCGGTTTGTGAATCATACCTAACTCCTTTCTCAAAAAGTGTTCCTTCGACGATTCCAAGAGTGTATCAAATCTCTTCCATTCCTCTAATCAAGGAATCTCAAGCTCCAACCTCTCTTGGAGTTTGTACTCATCTAATATGAAAACTTAACTATTTTCTTTGTTTACTGCTTAGATCTTGTTGACATTGTCAACCTCCACAGTCTCAAAAGAATCATCTCGTTATGACAATAAGACACTGTTCGCTGTGCTTTACGCCTAAGAACCCTTGTAAATTCTCTTAAGGTCTTTGCATGAATCAAATGATAAGGTGCCCCTCATAAAGAGTATATACCTAGATGAATTCACGAACATTCCCAAACTCATCCTCTAAAAACACAACATAGTGCAGTTTCAATCTCACGATAGTCACTCATAAGATTGAAAACCATAAACTCCATCATGCATAGCAGGGACTAGCTACTATGACATCCCCACTGACATCATCAGCGCCCAACAGTGGGTGTAGACCATAGTATAAAAGTATGCTCTCACACATACAAATCCACACACCCACACATACTTGAGCATCCATTTATACAAAGTCTTCGAACTGAGTTTCTGTCGGCACTCCGGAGATGAAGGGCAAACTCAGCCATGATGAAGGCTAGCACTAAAGGAGAAGGCTAATCAAAAAGTAGTCCAAATCTCTTCATTCAAGCTACAACTGCTTGTGAAGTCTAAACGATTTCATTTTAGTCTCTCCCAAATAAGCATGTAAATCTAAATCTAGTTGATAGGGCAACGCACCATTTAAGATAGAAAGAATTATTGCAATACCATTTAAGATAGAAAGAATTAGCGCCCCTCATAAAGAGTAATTGGAAATTGGAAGGAGATCTTGAACTTGTTGAATCGTATCTTCGCTTCCAACCTTATTCTCAAACGATGGCTTAAGATCCAGCATTTTCCCAATCCTTCGATTGAAGGAACATACATTCCAACAGGCTGATTCAGCCTAGTTCCTCTCCATTTTGTTCACATGTACTGCTGGTACATACTACAAAAGAAAGATGGTTCATTTCGTATGTGTGTATCGCCCACTGAACAAAATGACCATCAAGAACAGGTTTCCAATTCTACGCATCGATGATGTGCTAGACCAGTTAAATGAGGCTTCAATTTTCAGCAGGATAGACTTAAAGAGTGGTTATCACCAAGTGAGAATACAGCCTCAAGACGTGCACAAGACAACGTTTCGCACTACTTTTGGGTTGCATGATTATCTGGTGATGCCTTTTGGATTGACTAATGCCCCGGCTACCTTCAATAGAATGATGGATCGTATCTTCCGACCCTATAGACAGTTCACAAGAACCTTCTTCGATGACATTATTGTCTTCTCTAAGTCCGAAGAAGAGCACAAGGAACATCTTGCTATAGTTTTCCGAGAGCTGTGAAATCATCAGCTCTATGCAAACAACAAGAAGAGTGAATTCTTCCTGGAAGAGATCCATTATTTGGGGCATATAAAGAATACGGATGGATCTGACAAAGATCCAAGGCATTCAGGAGTGGCCAAAGCTGAAGACTGTGCATTCAGTTGGAATTGAAAGGGTTTAAAGGGCCTTGCACTTCCCCTTTTTCTTTGTTACAGTTATCTTTGTTGGAGAGAGGATCTAAGGCTCTTTCTTGAATTTGCTTATCTTTCCTAGCAACTTTAAGTTTTTCTTTGAAGACATGTTTGCTTTTGTTTACAAAATATATTACGACTCAATCATATGTAAAAGTTGTATGCAAAGGAAAAACTCAAAAATGAAGAAGAGGGGAGAGAGAGAGAGAGAGAGAGAGAGAGAAAGAAAGAAAGAAAGAAAGTGTATTATTGTCCACTAAAGGCCAAAATGGGCCCATGGGACATCAAGAACTCTGCATACAAGATAGCACAAAATCAACGTGCCACAAAGAAGAGGCATCGTCGAATATCGTCTAAGTGCTATGCAATACAATGCAAGTGAAAGTACATAATGTCAAATCTGAGCCTAAATACAAAGTAAACTAGATGCAAGAAAACCACCCCTGGGTGCAAAATGGGGGGATGAGTACAATATGCCAATGCAAAGATACAAGTCCAGGTGTCACGGAGTCTGAGAACCAAAATAATACTGAAAATCCTGTCCATCGACTCTGCCTCCTGCTATGAGAGTACAAATCTGAGCAAAGGTGAGGTGAGCGGCTGGTGGGGCGAGATCTCCATGAGTAAGTCTCCTCCAAAAAGCTGCCATCATTCTGGATCGTCTGGAGATGAAGCGGCGAGTACGTCCCCTATGTAACAAGATCCTGCGGCGTCTACAAACCATCTCATATGTACATCCACAAGGTGGAGGCATGTGTCCTATGTGAGCTCTGACCTCCTCATGCTCCTCCTGGTCTCTATCCTCTGGTATAGCGTGTGCCTGAGCTCTATCAGGCTGGGCTCTATCACGCTCCGGTCTGTGCTGATGGTCTCTGAGGTAGTCTCGTCAAAGCATAGTGGCCTCCCTGACATAAAGAGCTAGGCAATGCTGATCCTCGTAGTCCATCACTCGTGAGAGAGGTCCAAAACCATTCGTAAAGAGACAGTGGAATCTACCTCTGAGCTCATAATATAGCGGGCATCTACAAATGAAATGCTCCTCTGACTCCAGCTCTCCCATGGTGCGACAAGGGCAGATCCTGGTCTCTCGGCCTGGTCGCCATCCATCCTCCATGCGTCGCATCCTACCAACCTCTATCTCGAGCTGATGCGAAGAGACTCTAAGCTGGCCAAGGGCAATCCTCAGTGAGTGGGACATGTGGATACCTGTATAGCCTGGTGGAATGACAAACCCGTCCTCTGAGATCCGAAGGAAGTGGTCACGATATGTGGCGAAGGAAGTGGTCACGATATGTGGCCGTCTTCGTCGAAAGCTGCGTGGGATAAATCGAAGTGCGATACGTATGAAGCTGCAGCAAGTCTGCTCTCGTGACCTGGCTAAGCTCGTGGCGAGTCAACTCGAGATGAGGGGCATCCATGCTGTATCGGAAGAGAGGCAGTCTATCCATGTCTAGTCCAAGAGATGTGAGCCACCTAGTGAGTCTGAAGTACCAGCAGTATCGGGCCCCAGATCGTGCCAACTCCATAGAAGATGCAAGCGCTAACCATTGCAGCCGAGCTCTGCCTGCTGCTGAGTCTCCAAACTCCCTAACCCTGTGCAAATACATGACCGATTGAAACGCTGCATCCAATGCAAGGGGAGTAGCTCCAAACTCTGCTAGCATGATCTCGTGCGGAACTGTAGCCTTGGCCCTAATGAGCCGAGAGAACATGATGATCTGTAACCTCTCTACTCGTCTCCAATCTGCAGCGCCGAGGTCTCCTGCCCAAAAAGGAGCTGCATACATCGCAGCTGGTTTCACCAATATATCAAAAAGCAAGGATTTCGTATCGGGATGCTGAAAGTGGGACTGAAAACACTGACGCTCAAGATGAGCCAACGAAGCATACCCTTTACTAATCCTATCTCGTGCTGCATATGTCATGGTGAAGACCGGTCCCCTGAAAACTGCCCCCAAATAAGTGTACTCTCTAACAAGCTCAATGGGCTGTCCGTCATAAGTGAAGCAAAACTCATCCGTGCTGTAAATACGATCAGAGGTGTTGAAAACCATAACCTTGGTCTTGCCAAGGTTTACGGTCAACCCCCTGTCCTGGCAAAACCTGTGGAGTGCCTCAATATGTGCCTGGAGGCCCTGAGCAGTAGAGGAAATGAGAACCACATCGTCCGCATACAGGAGGATAGGAATGGAGGATCCTGAGAGAGTAGAGCCCACACCGCCTGTCATCTGTACAAACATCTCTAGCTCATCAATATATAATCCAAAGAGAGTAGGAGAGAGCGGGCAACCCTGCTTCACCCCAATCGTGCTGCATACCTCCTCTGAGAGCCCCTCACGTGTCTGAACCCGACCAGTGACCCTCTCATACAAAGCCATGATAGCCCACTGTATCTCTCCACTGAAGCCCATCTGACGAATCCTCTGAAACAATCTGAATCGCGGAACTGTGTCAAATGCCTTCCTGAAGTCCACGAAGCAACAATAAAGCCGTTGCCTTCGTGACTTCGCCTCCTCTACCAGTGCCCTGAGTGTGAGGATGTGGTCAAGTGTCGAATGATCCCTACGAAATCCAGCCTGCCCTCTGGCTCTGAGTCTTGTCGTCTCAGCATGGTCATTTATACGGCTTTCCAAAACTAATGCATAGATCTTGGCCATAACGTGGCCAATCATGATGGTCCTGTAATTCGACGGCTCCATAGGGTCCCCCGACTTGTGGATAGGTACTGTGGTATTGCCTAACCAGGATTGTGGTAGGCCTGTACAAACAGACTCATTGAAGAGACGGGAAAGAACAAAATCTAAGGCATCAATCCCATGGATTACATACTCCGCTTGCAATCCATCATGATCCTTAGCTCTCCCGTTCTTCAATCGGTGGACTGCTGCACGGACACTCTCTGGTGTGAAGAGACTAGATGAAGCTGGCCTAGGGGTATGGGATAAATCGATAGCTGGCTAATCTGAAACATCGTATAGAGCTGAAATATATGCAGACCAGACACGTGGATCTGTGAGGGGGCTCTGAGACTTCAAGCGGAGGAATTTTCTCCAGAATTCCTTGGAGTCACAGCTGAAAAGCAAGCTTCTCAGCTCCTCCTCATTCCGGGCTAGAAATTGGCGTTTCTTGCGCCTAACCAACCGCTTGTAGTCTCTCTTGGTTTCGGCAAGGAGGGGAGACTTCTCCTTGGTCTCAAGGTGAAGTTTCCTGCGGAGTTCCTTACACTCCTCGTCATACCAACCGTTGCAAGGAACAAGACCAACCGGTGGGGGACTAGACGAATGACATGTGGCAGGGAACGACATGTGAGCGGCAGAAACGAGTGAAGTATGTACAAGTTCCCACCGGTCCTGCGTGGATGGTAGAGCATCTAATAGATGAGGACGGAGTAGGCGGCTGAGGTTCTGGCTATATACATCATCGAACTGGTGGTCGAAATGAACCTCATAATAGGGTTGGCGGTCGTGATAACGAGGGGGGGGTGGGTCATGGGAGACATGAGTCAAAGTAAAGTGGATGAGTGCATGGTCGGCAGAGGGCATGAAGGGGCTAACAATAAGGCTATGGATGGAAGGAACTAGAGTCGGGGGACCTATGATGTAGTTGATCACACTAGTACCACGCCCAAAAGCAGAAGAGAATGTAGGCATGGAAGACTGTGGCCACCTGGACAAGCCGTTATAAATGACCATACCGTGCGAGGTGAGGAGCTCCAGTAACTGACGTCCCTGATCTGTGGGCTGTACTGTGCAGTCTGATGAAGTCCGACAGAGGCTATCATCGTGAAATGCTGGGAGTATGACCGGATCCTCCATGAAGTCATAAGTGAGGGCCTGTCTGTCTGAGGTCCTCACGTTGAAGTCTCCTAAAAGGATGACTTCTCCGCGATGTGAAAAATCTACAATGTCCGCTGAGAGATCCTCAAATATGGACTGGCCTGGTCCAGTGGAAGAATAGATCGACTGCGCCGGGGGGAAGTAGCAAACTGCAATAAAAAGATCTCACTGAGGGGCTTTGCGGCGGATGCGTACCCACAAGAATCGGGCATGTGAATCCGCTCTCTCCACTGTGATGATCCGATCGAGATGCTCTCTGTACAAAATGGCCACTCCTCCAGATCCTCTCACTCCAAATGTCCGAGTGTGCTGCCTGAAAGCAGATCTCCATGTATACCCTCTCACTCGTGGCAAAGGTCTCTCTGGACTCTCGTGTGTCTCCGTGAAAAAGATGATATCTCTCCCAAAGAATGCTCCCCGTAGATTGCCTGGCTGTGCTGTAAAAGAACCATTGCAGTTCCATACAGCGATGCGTAGACTATCTGACGGGTGGTGTGTCCCATGGGCCCTGTCCCGTCAAGCGGTCGGAGCAGGAGGTGGAGGTGGGGCTATATCTGCTGGTCTGCCATCTCTAAGCACTGTGGGAGCACGCCTCAAGGTACCTGTGATGAGTCTGCCATCCCTGATCACTGCCCACTTGCCTTGAGCTCGGGCTGCATCTCTCTGAGGCATGAGCGCCTTGCGCTCCTCAACCTATATCTGAGTCAGATCCTCGTCCATGGAAATCTGTGGGTGGTCTCTGAGTGTCCCTCTCCTCCTGAGGGCAGCTAGACGTGCCTGGGCATCTCTGAATCTGATAATGAGGGGCTGCTCTCTAGTACGATCCCTCCCGACTCTATATGCTCCTACTATGCCATGATCCTGTACTCCCAATGTCTGAGAGACAAAGGTCACAGCCTGTGTCATCGTGGACTCTGTTGCCGAGGGCAAGATACCACGAATGCGAATGTTGAGGGCCTTTGTGGCCCTCTGTTGTGACTCGGCCAATGTAGCTGATACAGTCGATCTCTGAGAGAGAGAGAGAGAGAGAGAGTCACCTTTTGCAGTTCGCAAAAAGTCGTATACAGAGGTAAAAGTTCAAAAAAAAAAGAGAGAGAGTGACAGAGAGAGAGAGAGCGATAGAGAGCGGGAGGAAATCCTTATATACTGGGTAATGTTTCAAACCCAGAGGAACGAGAATTGCTGCTTTCATGGGGGCAAAGTCACAGACTAGCAAGCACTGATTTTATTTGATCCAGGAGCTGCAGATAACTTTATATCAGAGGATTTAGCCCTGAGGCTGGGAATAAATACAGAGGAGTTGGACAGGGCTCTAGATGCTGACCAGATACTTGAGCCAGTCACTCGCTTGATATGGAAGCTCCATCTTCATGTACAGAGTTATGTGGGTCAGGAAGACTTCTTCATTTCTCCACTGAAACATGATGTAGTCTTGGGTATGCCTTGGTTCCATGGCAAGGCAGTGAAGTTGACTCTTCTTGAGAGAGTGTTGGAGTGTGTACATAGGAGCGAAGTACATCATGTGGTTGTGTGGTTGCTAGGAATAAAGGGGAAACTATTCCCATTGTATCAAATAGTTCTATTGGAAAAGAAAGAAAGCCTGCAGCTTCAGCTTACATGGTTTTTGTAAAAGAGAGAGATGTTGAAATGCATGCTGAAATAAGTGAGGTAGATCAGAATAAATTTCAGTTTCTTGAAAATTTTAAAGATTGCTTTTCTGACGCTTTGCCAAGGGAGTTACCCCCTGAGAGACCTGAGGATCATGGCATAGGACTCATTCCTGGCAGTGAGCCACCCAATAGGCCCCCATACAGAGTTAGTGCAACTCAAGGAGAAAAAATTATGGCCCAGGTGCAGGTCGAGGGAAGAAATGGAAAGGACAGGTGGGTTTGAAAAGAAGGCACAAAACAACCACCAGCATCAAACTAGGAAGCAAGAAGCAAAGAAACGTTATTTGGAATTGCTATCGCTTGGAAGATCCCGTACAAGAATTATCAAGGCTGTCGTGCTGGATCATCAATTTGGTAAAGAAACGCAAAATAACGCACCTGACGATTAGGATCTTTCGAACGGTGTGCTGAAAGAAAAGCTATTGCCATGAAGTAATCATCCCAAGACAAATATCTGCAGCCATAAAAATTAACAGATTGAGCGGTCATAAAGAGCTCCTTGCAGTACCGACTCTTACTCAGTAAATTTATGAACTTCATGTGGACTTGCAATTGAGCTGGATGATACAATTAGGAACAATGGCAGACTGAACCGTGCTCACCCTTTGCGTTTGGAAGGATCAAAGGGGTCTGCTTTGATTCCACCATTGGATACGACAGTTTCCCGTGGAACGACGGTCGAAAACAATGCGCTACTTTGTTTCGTCGCTGTCTCCTCATCAAGACCACCATCGTCAGCTTGAGAGTTTACGTGTTGGCGATCGGCATCCGGGCTGAAGCTCTTCGTCGGAACAATGTCGCTTCGATGAGCAGCAACAGAGTCACTCTGTGGAACGGAACCAGCACAAGCTACACGACGGCCGCGACAATTGGCAGCATGCTGCATGTGCAATCATTCAAAGCAAAGCAAGCGAGAATCATCGAAATGGGGAATGTGGTGGGAAGCGCAACTCGAATCGCAACAGGATTCGGAGCATACCAGAGCAAAAGGGAGAGGGGACAGGGCGTTGAATGGCAAGCAGAAGCGAAGCAGGAGGGCAAGAGAAGCACCGAGAAGAGCAGCGAGGGAGAGAGGGGACAGGGCGTTGAATGGCAAGCAGAAGCGAAGCAGGAGGGCAAGAGAAGCACCGAGAAGAGCAGCGAGGGAGGCGAGCATCCATTCCCTGCAAGTGAGCGAGGCAGGCTCCATAGCTGCGAGCTTGCTTAATGCTTGATAGTTGGAGAACTCCATAGCTACCCTTGGCGGGAAGAAGAAGAAGAAGATGAGATTGGTGTTTGCAAACCAAGAATTTCAAATTGGGACACTGGTTGTGGAGACGTTAAGGGTCAACTGAGCAGGTAGCAAAAAAAAACCAATCGATCACAAGGGCAAACATTAACTCCCGCGTGAACAAACCCTCAGAGCGTTTTCTATTCCTGCTTGACTGCAGCTCTCTGATTCATTATTTCCCATATCCCTAAAATAACCGCTTGGTTGCCATTACGTTGTATAGCTGTTGCTTGTGTTCAATTGAGCTTGCCTCTAGAGTACACTTGTAAACACTTTACACAAGCGTGTCTTCCCCAGAACCCCACTGCTTCTCTCTCCCATCCTGCGCGATAACACAGTTGGTGGACTGCCACCATTTCGGTATTCTATCAGCACCGCTTGATTGCAGCAAGTCGACCTCTCCGTTTCACAGGGATTTCTCATTGCGCAGCTCGCCAAGCATTTTCCAGTACACACTGTGAGAGTTCCACAAATCCATCCACACCTTGATACCCTTCTTATGTAGGTTTCTTGCCCGTGGTGCCATGCCAAGGGCTCCCCTCTCCTACCCCTGGCTCTGCTCCACCAGATGGTCTCATACCAACTACTATCGCCTGTAAGGCCCTTTTCTGTCTTTCCAACTCAGGGTTTCGAAACATTCTTTTGGGGCTTAGTCAAACCCCAGATCATATATGAGCCAATGATTCGCACTGGGAAAATCTGACAGGAGTCTTTCGTACCATCCTAAGCACATCCCACTCCAAAGCCTCAACTTTGCTTTATCTCTTGCCTTAAACCACTCAACACATTGTCGCAAGGTGACTCTTATACCCAACAGTAGCACCCAGGTACCTCACTATTTCTCCCCTGGGTACTACTACTAGTACCCCTAGGTCCTTGATCCAGTCGTAGATCTGGGCTAGTCCTTTGCAGAATCATCTTTACCAGCTGCATTGCGACCATGATGCCTTGCAAAACATTGATGACATCAACTCCGTAAGCTTTTCTACACTCGGCCTATCTTCCTGAACTATCGAGATACTGTCGTCAGCGAAGAGCTAACTGCACATCTGTTGACCAGAAGGGAGAGTAAGGCCTTTGATTGTCCTGTCATTGACCTCCTTCTTAAGCGCATGAATCAAAGGACCTGTGCATAGGGCGAACAGTAAGGGGCTAGCGGGCACCCCTAATGAGCTGACCTTTCTGGGTTGAAAGCGACCAACCGCGCCACCCTTAAGGCACAAAATTGTAGCTGCATTTCCAAACAAGCACTTCACGTTTTTACCGAACTCTTGTCCAAATCCCAAGCGATCGAGGATTAGCAAAATGTAATCCCATCCAATCCTGTCCTAGGCCTTATCAAGGTCTATTCCGAGCATGAGAACACTCTAGCGCAGTGGCCACCTTCAAGATATTTTCGTAGATATCACGGCCTCTAACAAAGCCATTCTACTATGCTGGCAAGGGCTTTAACAATGATCTTATATGATGTGTTTAGCGTTGTGATCACCCTCCAGTCATTCCCAACTCTTGGCCTGCTTTGTCTTTTGGGGAATGATTTCATAAGGCCCGAATTGACGTCGTCAAAAAGTGTCCCTACACTCACCAACCTAAGATGTCCTAGAAAAACTTTGTAAAATTCAACCGCTAGGCTGCCCGGCCGAGGTGCTTCATCATCTGCCATGGTATTTAGTGCTTACTAAATGGCTTGGCTAAGATTCTTCTCTGATACTCTGAAACCCTTAGCACAAGAACCTCCAAAATCTTTGATGTATTCACTTTCCATTCCTCGCCTTGTACAGCCTATTTGCTAGCTGTAGCACTTAAGGTTTGCTGGAAGACTTCAACAATATGCCAAAAGTATGACACTAGGTTCCCTTGCTTATCCTCTACTCTGTAAATCAGCTCCCTTTGTTGATTTTTCCTTATAGCTTGGAAAGCAGTCTTAGAGGGGTGACCGCCCACTCTAAGCCATAATTGTCAGCTTGTGATGAGAGCCTGCTCGGCCTCGATGACCTCCCAATCATGCACGGCCAAGTCCACTTCGACTTGCACCATGGCTAAAATATGATCTTTCGGCGTATCTGCAAGCACCGCACTTGTGGAATCTCTGACAGCTGCCAAGGCCTCCATATGTTCCTTTCTTCTTGTCCTCATACTACGGTCCACCTCCTTAGCCTTCAAGGGCACCGAAGAGATCGCCTCATCCCATCTCTGGCAAGGATCAGTAGCCAAGGAGCTTTTTATCAAATTTAAAGGGTATGTCTCTTTATCTATCCACTTTGCATGGAGCTGCAAACTTTAGACTCACCAGAACATGATCATACAGCGCTATCAAATGAAATACACCCCCCTAAGAATGGGCCTCTCTTCCACCACCCCTCGCTTGAGACATAGGACTAATCTAGTCAACCAGCTCGAAAGTCCTGGCCCCTCCTACAGTTGCTCCATGTAAACTCAGACAAAGCTTCTGGGGCTAGCTCCTGAGCATCAATTAAGGCTTGCCCATCCAAGCATGCCTCTCGGCTCTTGAAATCACGGTGCCTACATGAGTTCTATACTTGAGGCTCTCCATATAGTTCTAGTCACCTCTCCGTACAACATGTCTCTTGCCCTTCTTGAACCACATTTCTGCTCCATGTATGGGCCTGCCTTTATCACCTAGTAGCGCTTTGTCCCATGTTGGCTTAATAGAAATGGAGTCATTTTCTAGCCATTGGTTTATCTTCCACCAAACCCGTTTAATGGCCACACAATCCTAGAATAGGTGCATATGAGTTTCTTTTTTCACTCTGCATAAAGGGCACAAAGGAGAAACCCTTGGATTCCACACTTAGCAAGTCTTTCTCTAACAGGAAGCTTGCACACTATCAATCTCCACAATAAGAGATTAAGCTTGAATGAAAAGGTAGCCTTCCACACTCTCTTAAGCCTATTATTCCACACTGCAATCCCATCAAGAGGGGTAGATTTCTTCCACTACTCTGGGGCTATTGTCTCAATCCCTTGCAAAGAAAGACTCCTAAAGTTCTTAGGACAACAATGATTTAAAGGCTTTCCATTATCACTTGAAAATCCTTTAACGTATTCAATACTCCTAAAACTACTACTAGTTGGGCAATCCTCCCTAATCTTGTCTAGTAGCAATGAGCTCTTTAACCTCTTTTCTCCTTTAGAGAGATGAAGGATAGCAGTAATATGAACAATCAACCTCCATTGGTTGCCTCTAGGAGCCCAAATATTGTAAAACATTGTAAGAGCCTTCATATACAACTTTCTAACCATGGGGCCCAAACTCACCAATCCAAAATCTTGAAATCTTTGCCCATGGTTGTCTGCATCCCAACTTTAGAAGCCATTTGATGCACAAAGAATCACATTTGGGCTTCATTGCTTCAATTCACAACCCACCTTCCATCTTTGAAGCAATCACTAAATCCCATGGAATAGCATGTCATCAATGCCTCCATATGGAATCCTTCAGTAAGGCAACAATCCTCTTCAAAGAGTTACCCAAGAAAGGGAAAATAGATTAAACATAAACCGCAAACTATGCCATGATATGCTTCCCAACATTAAGTCTACGTGCAAAAGGCAAATTTTTCTCTCTCCACTTATCAAAATTTAGCATGAGTTTTTTAAAATACCATTCAAAGTCATCCTTGATTAGTACACAAAGTCCTATCGGGCATCCCAAATATCCAAAAAATTTTACAAGCTCTATCCACCTAAAATCAAAGTTATTTGAGCAGTCAAGGCCACCATCCCAAGTGCGGCTTAAAGCTATTGTTTTAGCATGGTTCACCTTAGAACTCAAGTCGAGATTAAGCATTACAAACCTCTCCAATAGCATAATAAATAGCCAAAAGAACATTAAGTATGGCATCCTAAATATTCTTACCTGCACAAGGCTATATTGTTTGACATGAATGATCTTGCCCAGGATAAACTTGATCTTGCTATATAGAATCAATAATGAAAGGGGTGTCCAATGACTAGGAACCACATGATTATGACTTTTGGGAACCGGCTTGATAATGCCAATGTTAAATTTGCTTGGCAAGCTATCTTGTGGTCCGTGGACAACAAAATTTGATAAACTCAGTTAAGTCAAGCCACAAGTGCTCTAGAAACTTCATTAAAACTCTCTTACTATACAAATGATTTATCTATGTTGATGTCTCGCTTTTGCCTATGATTTGTTCAAGAGTATTTAACCCTCTTCAAAGCAACTTTCTTGGTTTTTGCTTCTCATATGTCTACTTGCTGCAATTGCACAGGCATCTCTCTGACTTTATCATTTAATCAACTTGCTGTGCATATTTTGAGGACCAAACAAAAGAAGATTCTGGTTCAATCTTAGAGATACTACAATGCTAAAGGATTTTAAGAAAGCTCCTCAACTAACCTCAACTCAATGGGAGAACAACATGTTGTTTCTTTCAAAGGTCTTAATGGGACCAAAATTTTGTATGTTTTCCAAGGGATTAGATTTTGTTCATAGAAGATAAAGATGAAGTTGGCTCTCCATAGTGACAAACTCTTAGAAATCATTGAAGACAAAAGCCAAAGTCCCATTCAACCAATTGGTAAACCTAGAAATATGTCATACCAGGATTCGATGTAGCGTGCATGGTAGCATATCGTTTATGAATTGATATGCTTAATTTTTCACATGGGATTTCATTGTGCTATCTTTTTATGTCTAGGCTTGTGTGTCCCATGCCATACCGAGCATTCACCAGCTTGGTCTGCTTGGCTACTATAGTGCACTCACTCTATTATGTCCATTGTGCGTGATGGGGGAACCATGATACATCCCAATGTCGTTATCCTAGGGTCATCCCCCAATGGATGTACCAGCAAATGTCATCTCTTGCCTTACTTGCACCACCAAATCCATCCAACAAACCACATTAGCCTCCTAAGAAGTATCCTAGACCTTGAAGCCAACTACTTCAAGTGAAGTTAAGGAGACAATCCCTCCCACCAAGGGTATGAATATGGAGGAACTGGCTAAAAATTTATTAAATCAAGTAATCCAGCAATTGGAGGGAGGGATGGCCAAGGAAGCCGTGCACAGCGGGGCGTTAACCCATCCACTGCCAATGGGAGAGGAGACAATGAAATGTAGGGACCAATGAGAGAGAAGCACTTAAAACCCTACCTTTTCTTATATATACTCTCCTCCTCTCATTTTTTCTCCCATTTCAACAAGGAAGAGCAAGAGGAGAAGCAAGAGGAGGAGCAAGAGCAACCATACGTTTCAATCACAACTTTCTTCCATGTATTTTTTTTAAATTTTCTTCTTTGAAATTTTATTCTAGAGAGATAACTTAGAGAGAGAGAGAGAGAAAGGTGGAGAGAGAGAAAGAGGCAGGGGAGACATAGAGAGAGAGAGAGAGGAGAGGGAGTAGGAAGTCACATTGCCACGGCAGTGCGCAAGAGAGAGAGAGAGGGAGAGAGAGAGGCGACAGAGAGGGAGAGAGAGAGAGAGAGAGAGAGAGAGAGAGAGAGAGAGAGGCAAGGGAGAGGAGAGGAGAGGGGGAGAGGCATTGTTTGGGACCCATTCTTTTTTCATACAATTCGTATACGATATGTTGTCATGCATAGTCTTGTATTGCCTTTTGGTTCATTCCATACCGCTATAATGTCATAGCTCTCCCATGACCATCCTTCTTCATGACCACTACTTTGGCAGCATAGAACTTCACATTCTCATAGCCATCATTTGAAGGTCGAATTACAACAAAATAATCGAATTCTATATCTACTTTTGGCATTAACTATCGCTTTTCTTTGGTTGGTCCACAAAATGGATGTGGAACTCATTTCCAGAGTCTACCGAGAAGGATACTTTACCATCATTTCTTTTTGTATGAGATAAAGGATTGCAAGCCATCTATTTCCAACTTTAATTTATTGGTAGATTCTTGTATAATTACCAAGAAGGATATTTTACCATCATTTCTTTTTTGTATTGGTTCGCCATTCCTCTGAGTGGGTCACTCAGATCAAACCTTCCTAGCATGTTTACAAATGAGTCCCATATTCAAGATGTTGTGGAAGGAGTAGGTGATTGAGGATGTACTGAACTAGAGTTTGGAGCTACAGATGCTCTAAGGTTGGGATTTTCACCCATCTCCCCGTCAAAGCTCATTGAGTCTTCAGAGCTAGACAACTCAGCTTGGGATGGTTCGTGCACTAAGTGGGCAGTAAGTATTGAGTATCTTGACTGAATAGTTGTGAAACTCAGCACATGCAGCTAGACTAAACGTTGTTTGAGACACTATCTTTGTGCTCTGGGTCAGCTCCTAGGATTCTTCTTGATCTCAAGTGCATGTGTTAGTCTATCAAGTTGATGCACCAATTCCAAGTTGAGTCCACCTTGATGCAGGGTCAAGAGCTATGGCAACGAAGGTCAATGCTTGTTTGACCGATGGGATAGAGCTATGGCGATGACCCATGGGGATAGAGCTAAGGCAACGACTTGCGGAATAGCCTTATGGCATCGGGTCAATGCATGTTTGACCAGTGGGATAGAACTATGGCGACGTCTCGTGGGGATAGAGCTAAGGCAATGATCGGAGGGATAGCCTTATGGCATTGGGTCAACCCATGTTTGACCAATGTGATAGTTGACTGTCAGTAATTAATTAGGGTGGCGGGTTAGGTACTGACATGTGTCAGGTCGTGGGTATAGGGCCAAGCGATGGGTCAATGCAAGTTTGACTGGTGGGATAGTGCTAAGGCAACGTACACACTATGGAAATTTCTCAAGAATCATGTTGCCAAACCTTACATTTGAGTGTCCAACACACAAACTGATTGAACTGAGGCTTGCAATATGAGAACCCGAAGGTTGTGAATCAACAATCAAAGGCCTTCAAATCACCACATCATAAATCTATCTAGTGTCAAAAACCGTAGCAAAGAATCATTGAAAGCATTAATGAACGACAATCAGGTCTAGAGAAATGGGCCACAAGCTATCAGAAATTGCTATTGGAGTCCCAAAATTGTAAGGATTTAACTACACAAGAGCCACAAAGGTATTAGAACTTATGCATATTGATTTATATAAACCGTTTCCTTATTCTGATGGTGAAGCTCACTATTTCTTTCTATTTGTGGATGATTTTCTTGATAATCATTTGTTTATTTCTTAAAGAAATGAAAAGTATTGAAAAAGTTTGGTTCATTCAAGAGATTGGCAAAGCTCCTAATAGATCCATTACTTCAAACACTACAAAGTGATAATGGTGGCAAATTCAAATCTCATACTTTTGATCAATTTTGTCAAGAGGCTCAAATTATTCAATAATATACCATGCCTCCTCCTCCTCCATAAAATGGTGTTGCCAAATGTAGACATCCTACTATTATGAATGTTGACCAATGTATGTTAATCCATGTACAATTTAGGAAATGAATTTTGGGTGGAGAATCTGTCTACAGTAGTTTATGTGCACAATTATCTTGTTACTTCCTCACTTTGCCATAAAACTCCTATTGATGTTTAGGTAAGAATTAAGCCAAATGTTCAGCATCTTTGCGTATTTTGTTCTTGTCCATATGTTCATATTCTAAAAGAACACCATCCAAAGATTGATCCTATTGCTTCAAAGTCTATATTTTTGGGCTATGCCACCAATGCCAAAGGATATAGATTATTTGATGTTTCTTTTGAAAAGATTATCATCAGTACAGACATGGTATTTGATGAAAGGAGAATGTCAAAGCCCTTTCACAACACTGAGCACATTGCTAAAACTATTCTATGAGAGTTTCATACTGATGCAGATTTTAATACTTTCATCATTCATGACTAAAGACCAATTGGTAAGTCCATATAGATATCTTCTTTTCGATATTTATTAATGAATACTATCTAACATCCTCAAATGTATTTCAAGGTCCAACTCTTGTCAAATTGAATGCCAAAAATACTCAAATACTTGTAAGTCAAACCATTGGTAAAAAGAGTTCCATTAGCTCCAAGAGTCTACATTGCAATCAATATGGCTTTAAACTTGTCAAATGAACCATTTGCCCTCAATTTAGTATGATAAACCCATTTTGTACTTGATAGGTTTGTGTCCTTTTGGAAGATCAAATAATTTCCAAGTGTCTTTTTCAATTAAAGATGCTATCTCAGCCTCCATAGCTAGTTGTTGCCAATGAGTGGCCTGATCTAATGCAAGAGACTCTTCATATGTCGTGGGATCGGATATTATAAAAAGCAACATGATATTCAAGAATCTTCTTTGTGGGTTCCCAAGCTCTAGATAGTCTTTTGGTAGTAGCTGAAATGTAAGATATATAAGGGTCAATATTATCATCATTGTTTGGTGTTATGGATCTAGAATCTTCATCATCGGATTGAAGACCGACATCCAAGTAGACAAATTCTAATACCTTTGTGGCTATTGCACCTTTATCTAGAAAGGGTCCATAATGTTGCTTTCTAAGGTCACAGGCTTCAAATATACCCATAGCAACATTCATATTAAGTGATAGACCATCCACAAGGTGAAAATTTGCATGTCCAAATCATTGATGACATAATATGCTTTAATGTTGGTCTTTCCTTGTGATAATATTTGTAAATTCATCATTCAACATCAACTCATATAAAACTTTTTCTTGGTGCCACCCCAAGAATAGAACCTCTTGATGAATCAACAACAAGCATGCTAATCAAATAATACAAAAAATCCATTTGTAAGCCTAAATGCTAAAATTAGATTGCGATGCAATGCAAGAACATGCAAAACTCCATATAGGATGTGCATACCTGAAGTAGTTTGTATTTGAAGGTCTCAAATACCTTCAATAGGACTGGAAGAATCATCACCCAAATAAACAAGCTTCTTCACATGAAGAGAGCAAAAATCAGCCAACCATTGACAATGATGTATCATTGTTAACTGATTCGTTAACAATATGCCACCACCGTTTAGTGATGGATAGTGGCCAAGTCCATAGAGCTAGGATTGTGCCTTGGAGCCAAATAGGCCCAAGATGATTGTAAAGAATTAGGAAAGAGAGTGGTATAAAGGGAATAGTGTTGGCCCTCACTTCAAAAGATGGCATGTATAAAAGGCCAAGTGGTTGACTTGATCTTCATTGTTGGATGCACGAGTTTGGAATACAAGCTCCCTCTTCTCTTCCAAGAGTGTTTTTGCTCTTCTCCCATCTCCCCTTTCCCTCGTTCTCTCGTGGAAACACATTGCAACAATCCGGGAGCCGCTTGAGTGACACTCGTGGGGATGGCTGGTGCTTTGCATTGCTCTCACAAGGAGTGTCTTGGAGTGGAAGCTCCATCGGCATTCCATGAAGGTCCCCACAACACGTGAGTCACCGTCGATGTTGTCTCTGTGCCAACATGGACTTAGGTAGTGCAAAATGTGTGTGTAGAGTAGCGGCAAAGCTTCGCTTGTACTTGCATAAGGCTATGAATAATTCCTCTTAGAAATCCAACTTGCATGTACTAAAGATTTTGATAGGTTTTCTTACTAAAGGGAATTGGCGCCCTAGGTTTTTTTCTATGTTTTTTTGGTTGTATCTTCCAAGCAAATCCAATGTACAAGAAAACCAACTTTTCGATGATTCTACATAAAGCATGCAATGCGCATACATGTACATTGCACAAAGGAATATCAAGGACTGCTTTGAAATTTGGGTCTATCTTATCCCAATTCGGTGCTCTTCTCCACCATTTAGAATCCATCAGATTGGCTGGCTCCTTGTATTAGAGGCATGGGGATTTTGAATTACCTCCTTTGCTTATGTTCAACATTCACTCAAAGGTTTTTCAGGTTCCCAACCAATATGCCAATGAACTTGAATGTCTCCCTTGCCTTCGACATGAAGTTGACATCCTTGAACCTAGTTTTTGATAATTGTAGGTATTTTTGTATGATGAAACACCCAAAATAGAGTTTCGCGGTCCCTTGTCTTTACCTGCAATTGAAAAAACTACCTCTATTTAAGTTCACATCAACTAATTATAATCAATATCAAAACTCAACATAAATAAAAGATCGTACTGACCTCAAATGCACCTAACCACCATATGTGCTTCTCTGATTGTCCACTGAAATTCTTTGGTTCTACTTTTTGCATTTTTGTGTTTTCCCTCTTGCTCATATATAAAGACTTATACATGTGCGCACCTTGAGATTGAGCTGTGATATATCCATGAATACCTTTCGTTCCATCACCCACAAACTTTCGCAATGTCATTGGATTTGACAATGGCGGGGTAGAGTTTTGAAGTATACAATTTGGATAAATCTTCCCATCACACCATAAGTCGATATGTTTTAAACCTTCCTTCATCATGTTTTCTCTTTGCACGGCACATACGTATTGTCACCTTGGTAGAGGCGCATATTCTTTTGCTAAATCAACATGAAGATGGTGCTGTCGTCTCTTGTTAGCTTGTTCCAAAGTTTTGTTGCTTCGCGCTTCCATTCTGAGAGTACAGTTTCTCCATCGCTTCACAGTTTCATTATGTTTTTTTGAAGCAAGGATTTGATGATGGTGGTCATCTTGATAAAATTTGAAAAACAATGCTATGGCGAGATCAGTTATGGTTTTCGGATAGAGAAGCTAAACGGATCATAAAGGTGGCTAAAAAAGGATTGAGAGAAAGACGTGGCTTGTAGGAGCATTGAATGCAAAAGCTCATGGGAGATAAGTACTAAATATAGAGGAGTATCTTTATTCTTCTATCCCTAACATGTTTACAGGACTTCTGAATATTTTAATGAGTATTTTATTATTTCCTCATATTTCCGATGCACAAAAAATAAAGAAATTGTGAATTTCCCTCAGGGCCCCAAAATGAGCTCCCTTTTTTCCTAATTAATGCATGTCCTTCAATGTTCAAATGTGATGGCCATGGAGGTTGCAGACCCGGAGGTAGAGGCATAAGTACTAGAATTGGAAGGGACTGGTGTCGAGGTTGAAGACAATCTAGTTGTTGAGGTTATGTAGTATGTCATCAATGGACCAACTGTGGGTGGGGAGATCATGGAGCAACAAAAGGATGAGGCGGTTGAAGTATACCACTACAACCACCGTGGGGTTGAGAATAGAGCCATAGGTGTCATTGAATGACTGGAGGAAAAAGAAAAATCCCTCCTGATTCATTTCCTTGGGCAAGTTGTATTTTGGGCAGTTGTAGATAACATTAGGATCCTTTTGTTGGAGTGCTCAGAAGTGAGCCCAGGTCCATTGTCTTTCCATGGGCATGTAGAGGGAATGGATCGAGGTGTGCACTACGATAGTAGATCAAAATTGCTCCTTTTTCAAAAAGAGGGGATAAGCCAATGGGGTTGAAGGCTTGCGTTCAAGTCGGTGAGGGAAATGGGCACGCCTAGGGCTAAGTGGTGATCGCCACATGTGCGCTTCAGATGGGTTTGCCTCCAGCCATTGAAAGATTGGGTAATAAATTGAGTGAGTGGGCGAACTTCCATTATTTTTTATAGATGAAAGTGAGAGCATTTGATTTGGGCCTTCCAGTGATGCATGAGGGCACTATTGAGCAAGTACTTGGAAGGATTGCAGGTCTGCCATTGGATATCTTTGGGTCGAGAGGAGGGGGGACATCATCGTCAACATTTGGCATAGGCTCCTCCTCTGCATTCCTTGTCGGTGTTGGGTCGATGGGTGTATGTACAAAATGGGATGGCTTCAGTAATGTATTGAGAGCCTCATCTGGAAGGTCGATAAGAGCATTGGAGGAGATGGACAAGGAGGTCCCGTGTTGTGCGGTGCTAGTGTTCAAGGCATTATAGGATCACTTAGGTAGGTTTGTGCAGGGAAGGGGAGGTGGGACATAATTGGAAGGTTGTTGGGGGGGTTGGGCGGGATTTGTATGAGGTGGTTGCAGAATTTCTAGGGGGGGGTAGAGTTAAAGGAAATGATTTCTTCCTGCCCTTCCTCCTTGGTAACATCTTCGAGTATGCTACATGAATTGTGTAGCTGACCAAGGACTCGGGGGAGTCCTAGAGAGCTTGTAGCACCCGATTGTACAAAATGGTGATGCCTAGGGGCTGGTAGGTCATGGAGCAATATGCAACTAGGTGTCCTTGCATTTGGATTGTGGAAGCTTGACCATAGGTCTACATCCAATTGCTATCAACTTGGAGGCTGTTGGGAGTATAGACCCATGCACTAAGTTCGTTGGGCTTGGCTAGCTGCATCTCTTCATTGTCTTGTGGATAGTCAATGGACTCAATGATTACTCGACACCATGCATGGAAGTTTAGGAGGATGGGGTGGGTGGCTAGGGTTTGATTATTGTAGGGATGGAGGAGGGATAGACTGGCAGGTTGAAGGTCAAGGGAGAAGTAGGACATGGCGAGGATGGGACGACAAAGGTCCAAGTTGTAGTGGAGGATGGTTTAGAGTGTGTTAGAGAGAGAGGGGAGGTGAGATCTATGTGAAAAATGAGGTTTTGTGCACATAGTGTGTCAAAGTACATTTAAAGTATTTGGGGGATGGTGCATAGAGTGAGGGTGTAGGTGGCGAGTTGTATAGAGACCTCCTTGTACATCAAGAACTCTTATTACTCTTTGTCTTCCAATGTATATTCCAATGGGTGGCTAGAGGCACGAGGTTCTTGTTCTCATCTTCCATGGAAATGGTGAGGGATCTCTCTTGTGCAAGGAGATCCTGAAGGGTCTAGATTTAGCAGTCAGATCCCTCCCTGAGCCTAGCATAGTGGTCCTTGGTCCTGTGCCCTTCATTCTTTTGTGGTACGGAGGCTGGATTTTGCCTTGTTTAAATGGTCCATCATGGTTTGAACTAGGGATTCATTGGCAAAGAGCTCATATTTGATCTTTGTGATAGTAACTTACAGCTCTTCTACCTTTGCTCTCGATACTCCTCTGCTCCATCGAGGGTGGTTTGCGTGGTAGCTTATGCAGCACCCATGCGGGCGTGCACTGATTTGTGCTTAGAGGAGGGAGGAGGAAAATTGGGAGGCGTGACCTTGCCTCCATTGCAAAATTGTTCGCGCAACCTAAGGGCCTCCATCCTCTTCCCCATTCTGAGCCCTACGCAAGACACTCCTCCCTCTCCATCGACCACCACCCTACTCCCATCCTCACATGGTGAGTTACTTCGAGCCCATCTCGCACAGCGATAACCTAGCCATCCACCCACCATCCATTCGTCCTCAACAATCCCGTTACATTGAGAAAGACTTGGAGAGCGTTCAGGTGACCATCTCTTCCTCCCTTTGGATTTCCGTCAAAGTTTTCCATCCGTCAAGTTTTTTTCCCCCTTCCCCTCCACCACTACCACCACCCCCTTCCCCCCCCCCCTCCTCCATCTCCACCACCCCCTCTCCACCCTCCACCCCCCCCCCCCCCCCCCCGCCTTCCATCTCCTCCAGCCCCCTTCCTCCATCTCCCCCTCCACCACCACCCCCTCCTCGCCCCCCTCCTACATCTCCACCACCCCCCCTCTCCTCCATCTCCACCACCCCCTCCACCCTCCACCACCCCCCATTTCCATCTCTACCCCCCCTTCCCCCTCTCCACCCCCCCTTCCCCCCCTCCCCTGCCCCCCCCTTCCCCGTCTCCATCACCACCCCCCTCCCCTCCATCTTCCCCCCCCCTTCCTCCCTCCTCCACCCCCTCCTCCCCCTCCTCCCCCTCTCCACCCCCCTCCATTCCAACCTCTCTCTACCTCCCTCCCTCTCTCTCTCTACCCCCTCCCTCTTCTCTCTCTCTCTCTCTCTCTCTCTCTCTCTCTCTCTCTCCACCCCCTCCCTCCTCTCTCTCTCTCTCTCTCTCTCTCTCTCTCTACCCCCCCTCGTCAGCCGCTCCTCTCCCTACATCTACCTAAAGGGCCGTAGCCCTTATCTATTAGCAAGGGCTTATAAGCCCTTGCTGCTTAAGGCTAGGGTGCCCGCAGTAATGCCTGGTGGCGCTCGTGCGCAACGCTTGCCTAGGGCAGTGTAGCCAGCGATGACATGCACAGAGCCGCCAACGATGGCGTGCCCACCTCCGCCAACCCTCCGCCCGATGCTCGATCCACCGCCCTCCAAACTCCCCTCACCAGCCCACTCCCCTCCTCTCCACACTCCTCCCCCTCGATTGTGAACCCCCCCCTCTGACGTCCTACCCCTCCTCTCTGACGTTGCTACTACCCACGCGATGCCCCCCCCTCAAATTATATGTGTATATATATATATATATATATATAATGTTTAAAAAAATAAAATTTTTTAATTAACCCTAGATATACTAACCCTAAAACTAACCTAAGTTAAGTTAGTAGGATAAGTTAGGTTAGGTTGTTGACCTAGGTTTAGTTAGCATTAACCCTCTCTGGTTAGTTGAACTAACTGTAGTTAGTTATAGTTACAGTTAACCTAGGGTAGACTAGTTACACTCTGGTTAGGTTAGCTTAACTGACCTTCAATGCAACCAATTAGGTTAGCCAGAGTAATTGTTCAATTAAAGTAACTGGATAGTTGGGCTAATAGGTTAGTTAGACTAACTAAAATTAACCTAGTTCAAACCTCAGTTGGACTTAAAGTCCATTCACACCAACCTTAAGACCAAGGGACCTCCCACCCCCCCCAAAAAAGGTCAAATTTTCCCCTTCTTTAACCCCTCATAACTCATCCATTTGGGACCCAAACTGGATCCCGTTTGAACCAAAATTTCACACACGGAACATCACACTATGGGGCATTTTTCCAGCCCATTGCACACCATTTTGGCATCCCTAGCACTCGCTCATTTGCACCCCTGTGTGGGCCTCGTTTCGCACAAATTTGCTCATATCTTTATGCCATGACCTCCGATTGATGATCCGTCTACACTGGCACATTTCCCTACACACGTGGGACAATCTTAGGCACATTATTAACATGATGGTCCCTACAACACTAACACCAGTCTAACCCTCCAAACAAAACTACATCAACACCCGCACTTGTGATGGCAGAGACACTCTTTGCAACTCTCACCCAATCTGCATGCAGCTATGCTCTGGCCAACGCCTTTGACTCCAATGCTTGCCAAATCTGCATACAACTCTACTGCAACCACCGCCTTCGACAATCCTCTACCCCGATTCCCCCCTTGAAATTCAAGAAATCCCTTTAACTCCTCCATGCCACAACATGGCTGGATGCCATCGCGATGATGATGGGGATATTGACCTCGATGCAGAGGCTGACGATTTCTTTAATCACAAAAATAATAACAATCAAGGCAGGCGCCCCTTGGGAAAACTGTAACTTCCCAAATATAATGGTAGGGGAGATCTAGCCCGTTTCCTCTAGCATTTTGATGCCGCATGCCGAGCAGGTGGAGATCAATCCCATGAAACCAAGGTGGCATGGTTTCCCATGGCCTTAACTGACGAAGCGTCTGAATGGTACCTGATCTTCTAGTGGAGTAGCGAGCCACATGGGACCTGCTTCAAATAGAATTCAAAAGGCACTTTTAAACGGAGAGGCTACAAGTTGATCTTGCTCTCCAACTAAGCAAGATCGAACAAGGCCATCGAGAAGATGTACGCACATACCTGGGCAAGATGAAAAGATTAATTGCCAAATGTGACCCATTCCCCAATGCAAAGTACCTCACGGCCTGGCTCATTGTGGGATTGACATCGAGGATGGCATGACCGACTCTAACACTAGCAATGATGATGGCAGATCGAGCGCACGAGATAAGCGCTCTAAAAAGGGCAAATCCAAGTCCACTGTCGAAACATCAAATGAAGATCTCCTAGAGGCCATGACCATGAAGTTGAAAGAAGACATGATGCAGGCCATGGAACAAAAGCTTCACTTGTCTCAGCCACCACCTTAGACTTATCCACGATGAGAAAATGTCTGGTGTCCACACTACATGGCCAATCATACAACAAATGAGTGCCGGTCCTAAGAGCCAGGATCACTACACAAGCAAATCCACCACCAAGGTTATGGTGCCATATTTGTGTCGTCGGTGGCCATGATGAAAACAGTTGCATCTTCAACATGCGCAACAACCCGCCTTGACCTCAACAATACCAAGCGGCACCCATGCTAGTGTACAGGCAACGGGCACTTACACAAGCGCCCCCAGCTTCGAGGCTAAATCCTATTCCAGTTCGGACACAAGTCCCACAATTACTTAGGAATCCAAATCCACAACTATATCCAAGAGTGCCAAATCTAGATCCTCAGGCAGTTCCAATACATCAATTACAAGCCGAGGAAGTAGACTCGCCATTTAAGTATAAAGCAAAGTACCCAGTGTACTATGTAGAAGGTGCAAAGGGTCTAATACCAGTCTACGCAAATCAAGTTTGACCCAATACATTTCAGCATTCTCAGCCTCAGTTTCAAGGTCCCAAGGAAAATCTGAGTCATCATTGGTATGGGTACCTTCTTCAAGTTCATTATCCCACTCGATGTCAGCCATAAAGAATGGCATCTCTAGATCGATTGGTTCTTCATGTGTGAGTGGAGGATCTACCTGTAGCACCTTAGCATCTATCTGTGAGAAGATGGGGTCTAATGAATGGTAGTTGTCGATGGTTGCGAATGTTTGTATCCAGTTATTGTCATTGCTTTGTGAATCACCTGCTATGGCATGCTGTTGCAGGGGAGCTGATCTGCTTGAGATTGTTGTTGAAGATGTGTCGTCCAACACTCTAGGCACAATTGGTTTTATAGCTCCTGTCCCCACATTCACCCTGACTGCGGTGTCACGATTCTGTGTTGGCTCTTTCCTACTGCTTTCGTAGGAAGAGCTGGGTATTCTATGTTGCAGGGTTCCGAGGCTTTTTGTCACCTACAGATATATTGGGATTGTCGGTTGTAGTATATGTGTAGCTTAGGACCTCGAGTCGTGTTCCGGTGAGAGACGTAGGCTTAAGTGTGGTAAGCAAACAAAGTGCAAGCATGTGTAAAAGGCACGTAAACCATCATTGTTGAGGTAATGAAGGCTTTCGCCTTCATTGGGGGTTGTAGGGTTTAGGAGGAGTTTAAGGGTTCAGAAGGTGGTTCCAGGGTTCAAAAAGAGTTCCAGGGTTTAGAAAGAGTTCCAGGGTTTAGAAGGAGGTTCCAAGGTTTAGAAGGAGTCCAAGGTTAGAAGGAGGATCCAAGGTTCAGAGTAGAGTACATGGTGGAGAACTCGTCTCCCTCGTAGATCATGGAGTTTAAGGGTTTAGGAAAGCATAGGAGTGGGAGAGGAAGAAGGTGTAAGAGCATGGGTGAAAGAAGAGAGAGGAGGAAGGAGGAGGAGGGAAGAGGAGGAGGGAGGGGGAGGAGAGAGGAGGAGGAGGAGGAGGAGGAGGAGGGAGGAGGAGGAGAAGGAGGAAGGAGAAGGAGGGAGGAGGAGAGGGAGAGGGTGGGTTGCAAGGTTGGAGGAGAGGGGAGAAGGGTTGCAAGGTTAGGACATGCTTTTGGACGTGCAGTGCAAGGAAGCATGGACACTTGAGACAAATGCTTGGAATACCAAAGTAGACTCAACACAATGCCCCAAAGAGTGTGGGCTTCATTCCATTATGGGGTATTTATACAAGTTGGAGAGCTTCTCTCTCTGCATGTAACACAAAGTCGTATCACAAAGTTGTAACACAAAGTTGTATCACAAAGTTGTAACACAAAGTTGTAACACATTCTCTCTCTTCATGTAGAAGTTGTAACACAAAGTTGTTACAGAAAGTTGTTACACAAAGTTGTAACACAAAGTTGTGTCACAAAGTCGTAACACATTCTCTCTCTTCATGTAGACAAACTTGTAACACAAAGTTGTTACACAAAGTCGTAACACAAAGTTGTGTCTAGAAGTTGTAACACAAAGTTGTATCACAAAGTTGTTACACAAAGTTGTTACACAAAGTTGTTACACAAAGTTGTAACACAAAGTTGTGTCACAAAGTCATAACACATTCTCTCTCTTCATGTAGACAAACTCGTAACACAAAGTTGTTACACAAAGTCGTAACACAAAGTTGTGTCTAGAAGTTGTAACACAAAGTTGTAACACCTTCTCTTTCTTCATAAGTTCATGTTGGCACAGAGTCAACATACTCCCGGATCCATTTTATTACTCGTCCTCGGGTTATGGCTTATTGCGATCACGTACCTGGGTTGCCATGTTTTTAGTCCAGTGGCTGTGGAACTTGTGTCGTGCCAGTCGATCTTGCTGTAGAGCCTTAGCACCATACAATTTTTGCGCAGTTTCCAGGTAGCCTGTATCTACCATTTGCTCGAACAGAGATATGTGGCGTGCCTCCAAGAAGATCCCTCTTTGGTAGAGTCGGCTTGTAATCTGAGCATCAATCCGTTCATTGGGATTAAAGCTGAGTGGAGGCAAATGGGAATCAAGGTAACATGGGACCTCCAGAATTAATTCTAATGTTTTACAGAATATGGCACTTTGGCGAAGAAAGCGATCAATGTTGCCGCGCATTGTTTGTTCATGCTGCTGAAGTGCTCGGATCATGGTGCCTTGGATATTCCATTCTACACCAGAGTAGGGTTCGATCATTGGCCAATTAATGACTCGATCTTCAGCCAAAGTGTGTATGTTGGCTTCCCATTTTTTACGCCGTGGAACTGCATAGAACTTGGGATGGGTTCTGAGACATGGAGGTGCCCGTAAGTACTCCTTTAAGAAGATTACATCAAAGAGCTTGGGACGGCACCAATCAGGTTGTGGATCCAATTTGCTAATCCAACCTTCACTTATTTGATGCTGACGAAGGTTGGTAGGAAAGTTACCCAGGGTCCATCCACCGCGAGTTTTCATATCAGGATATTTGCTCCAAAATTCCTTGATGGGGTTACTGGGAAGTGGTATCTCATCAAAATCATACCCATCATTGGAACTTGGCATGGGTGTACGAATTGGATTATCCGGATCCTGATATTCAAAATCAAATACTGTATCATTTTCTGCTGATGGAAGCACCAGAAGTGTCGGAGGTGATGACGGGGCCGGGAGAGAATCAGGGGACATGGGGGAGAAATATGGCTGAGTGATAGCGGTGGAAGGGGGAGCAGAGGGGAGGGGGGGAAGAAATGGGCAAATGGTTTGAGCAGCTTGGTAATCCTCAAGGGTAGGATTAGCAAGGGAGGGGAAAAAGCTGGGTGTGAGGGGCTCGTAAGTTTGTGACTGTTGGGTAAGTTGAAAATGGTGAGAGGCATGAGCAAAGAGACGATGGAGGGAATAGATGTTAGGATGGAGCTCAGGGAAGGTTAAGAGGGTGGTAGCAGCAAGGGGAAGTGAGGTTATGATGTTGGCAGAAAGAGTGGTTAGATATGGGAAGTTGGATGTGAGATAGGCCTTGTCATCTTCCGACACTTCTTTTTGCTGGTGCGATGGGATGATCAACTGCATGGGTTGGATGTCGGTTATGTCGTGCCGTGCAAATAATAGGGATGGCCTTTGTAGCAATGGCAACAAACCTGCAATAACCCTGAGGGGAGGACTACCCATGAGGCAAACATATGCAATGAAAGCATCCGTCCTGAGTGTTATAAACTCGGCATGTGTAGACAGGTAGAAAATATTCTTCTCATCTTCAGACAAGTCTTGGCAAATTATGCGCAGGGTTTTAATCCCGATTGATCGTTTCCAGTTGATTGTTGGATGAGCAGATATGATCCGGAGTTGGAGTTGCTTCCATTGGATAAGCACGCGTGCATTGAGGTGATCTTCCACTTGTAGAGCAACCACAAGCTCTTCGTACACCACGGTTGTGCATTGTAGTGGGGCGTCCTTGGTGTTGTCTTCCAATGCCTCATTGTTGTGCACTAGCAATTGGAGTTCAAGCTTGGAGATGGCTATTTTTTGGGAGTGCATCTCATTCATTTTTTCTTTGTACTGATGGTAGATGGTTGTGTATGCCTCCTTAAGCTTTTTCATTTGCAAGGTGACCTTTGCCTGTTGAGGAATGTCTTCAGTGGTATTGGACCATTGGTCCAAGACCTGGGCTTGTGAAGTGCTGGCCTCTTGAACGTCTCTTGAACAGTAGCAAGTTGGTCTTTTAAGAGTCGGCATTCCCTTGTAAGCTCATCAATGCTAAAGGCACGTACTGCCAAAGATTGTTTCATGTCTTCAAGCTTGTCTTTGCAATCCTAGAGCTCTTCTTCTTTGTGAATGAGAGTGAGTCGAGCTTGTGCCACTACCTCTGTTTGTTGCGCATGTGCAGATGTCAGGGAGTTATAGGAGGTCTGTAGGATTGCCATTGCTTCTACTGCCGCAGTCAGCTGTGTTTGACTTTGATGGAGGCTGGAGGTCACATCCCTTACGGCCTTCTCTTGAGCTTGGAGAGCCTGGTTCATGTGCACTTCTTCTACCTCCTTCTCATCTATCTGTGCCCGAAGTGCCTTGACCTCTATGGCGATTGCCTGGAATTGGTCTTCGATTTCTGATGCAGTCTACCTTTCCAATTCTCTTGCATATGCTTCCTTAGCCAAGCTAGTGAAGAGTTCTGACATTTGGATCATTTGGCTAGCTTGATGTTGGAGAATGACAGACGGTGATGAGGTCTGGCGATATTGCTGATACAAGTGGTGCCCATGTAGCCATCCTGAGGATTCTGTAGTACTTGGGGGAGGTTGTTCCAATGGCATTTCAGTCCCTTGTGTACAATAGTCATACTGCTGATCTGGCACTAGCTCTCCTTGGGGCTCATCGACTGGCATGGCATCGATGGGCCGTTCGAGTGCTGATGTGGTCTCAAGCTCTGGTGCTGATCGTTCCTTAGGTTCGGGTGCCAACCTTGTCTCGATGGTGCTGTTGGTGGAGACTTAGTGGTTGCAGTTGTGCACCGAGCTGTAGCATTTCCTGCTTTCCAGAATAGGTACTTCTGTTAAGGCATCTGTACTTATCAATGTGATAGCTAGAGCAGTTGATGGCGGCTCCCATACTGGTGAGAAGGGTATGTCCAACTCCTCAATTGGCTTTGGAGACTGGGGCAGAGTCATTTCGCTTTCTTGTAGTTCTTTTTTGATGATTATAGCCAATAAGTGCGGAATTTTACACTTCTGGCCTGAAGAACCATCAAGTTTTTTGGTAAAGAAAATGACGAAGTGTTGGACCCAGTCTTGTTTTAGCTTCCTACTCAGCAAAACAAATGTGCGGAGTGGAAGGGAGCGTTCCTTGCCGTTCTTTATTCCCAGGATGGTGGATAGAAATTGTGCTGCTTCCTTGAGGCGAGGGTCAAGGATTGTGCGAAGCAATATGCCATCTCTATGGATCAGGGTACCCTTGGTGAGGAGAGACTGTACTTCGATAAACTTTGCATCAGCAGACCGTTTAGGGTATTAGCCACCTTGTTTTGGCAGTGAGAAAGCCCTTTGAATGACCGTACTGTCGAGGATAATGTTCAGTGGGCTCTGCAGTACAGTGATTGTACCGTACTTGCCATCTGTTGCATTGCTGGAGTAGTAAGAGTGGAGAAAGTCCTTGATGTAGGTGGTCAGGATAGGACTGTCCTCCTCCAAGGATTTGAGGCTCTCATGCAAATTGCCTAGACCCCGTTGCTCTAAGTAAGATGTTGCTTCCTGGGAAAGAGCATAAGTCGATGTGGGTGGCCAGACAAGTTCCAATGATTGGGCCTTGTTAATGGTTGTGTAGGCCCCGGTTGTGACTGGGGTGGCATTTGTTCTGCTTGGTCATGCACTGAATCTTCTTCGGAGCTATCGCTTTAGACCACGAATGCCTATGGTCTCCGTGGTTGAGAGGATGTAGATGGCTGCGAACTCTGGAAGGGGTCCCGTGGTTGAGGCAGTGGGCTCTTTCTGCGCATCCTCTTTAGTGGCGGCATCTTTTTTGAACCTGCATCCATGTACATGTAGTGTACCATTGATCATTAAATTGATTGGCATGCTTGTATGACCTTTCTGTGTGTGTGTGGGAGAGAGATCCTTTAAAAAAAAAAATAAAAAATTTATACATCCTTTGAGAGTGTGGAATGAAAGTGTGTGGTACAAATATTCATGCAATCATCTATGTGTCTAAGTGAAAGCGTGTGAGTGCACATGACCTAGTAGCTAAGTAGGGACTAACTATATGCTTTTTTTGCTGGGATTTTCATAGGGCAGCTAGAACTCATCATCACTTCTGAGCTCTAGGTAAAATCGATTGAGGCTACCTATATGTGCGAAGACGTACATATGCAAGTGAGTGCTCGTGATACAATCTAATCCTAACTAAGGAAGACTTGGTTTCCCAAATCTTCGTTTTCGTCGAGGATGGCTCGCGTGTTGATGTAGTAGCGCTTCAATCGGCTCCCGTTTATTGTTGTGTTGAATTGAACTCCATCTAGTGTTTCAAGTAGCACAGCTCCGATGGGATTCATCTTTCGTACTCGGTAGGGTCCTTGACCTAGATACTTCAGTTTTCCCTTGTGTACTTTGGCATTGTATAACAGGACTAAGTCGCCTTCCTTGATGTCTTTAGCTTTCAGATTTCTGTCAAACCATGCCTTTCTTCGACGTTTTTCTGTTGTCATGGCATGATAAGCGACTAGTCTTGCTTCACCCCATTTTGTAAAGTAATCAGTGGCCACAATGATGTAGCATGCCTGTGTTCCTTTTGCTGCTGGATGTATGGGACCCACATAGTCAATCCCCCACTTTTCAAATGGTTGTTGTGCAACAACTGTTGTTAGGGGATAGAAGTCTTTGTGTTGTGGTTTAATAGTTCGTTGGCATACATCACAGCCTTTTACATATTCATAGGCATCTGCCGACACTGTTGGCCACCAGTAGCCTGCGAGGAGAACTTTTCTTGCTGTGGCTTCCCCTTGGAAGTGTCCTCCTGCAATGCCTTCATGGACTTCACTCAGGATTGGCAGGATCTCATGAGGCATTACACATCTTCTTAATATGTGGTCCTTGCCCATCTTGTATAGTTGTCCTGCAATGAGTTGATAGGGTGCAGCCTTTAGAATCAATTTTCTGGCATCTACTACTTTCATGTCAGGGGGTGGTCTTCCTGCCATCAAGTACCCAATGATATCTCCACACCATTCTGGAACAGCATCTATTTGAAATAGTGTGGCATCTGGTAAGTCATCTTCTACTCCAGTGGCTTCTTCTCCTGTCTGTTGACTCGAGACATGTGATCGACAATGTAGTGTTGGGCACCTTTGCGGACCATGATTTTGAAGTTGAATTCTTGCAGCAAGAGGAGCCATCTCGATATTCTTCCTATGGTACACGGACGGTTCACAAGATAAAGCAATGCTTGATGGTCAGTGTAGAAGACAAAATCATTTGCGAGTAGATAGTGCCGAAATTTCTTTACACTATACACCATTGCTAGGGCTTCTCTTTCTGTGGTTGTATAGTTGATCTTTGCATCATTGAGTTGTCAACTGGCGAAGTAGACGGGGTAGTCTTTCTTATGTTCACCAGGTTGACAAAGCACACTCCCAATTGCATACTTGGATCCATCAGTATGAACATGAAAATCAATATCCCAATTGGGAGATATAAGGATGGGTGCTGTGATTAGGCACCACTTTAAAAGCTCAAAGGCTTGGTCGCACTCTTCGGTCCATAAGAACTCCACTAATAATTTGTAAAGTGGTCTAGCTATCATGGCATACCACAATATAAATCTTCTATAATAGCCGGCATGTCCCATAAAGACCTGTACACCTTTGGAATTTATAGGAGGAGGCAATTCCATGATGATTTTGATTTTGTCCATGTCAGTTGCAATCCCATGTTGAGAGACGATGTGTCCCAAAACAACTCCGTGGGTGACCATGAACTGGCATTTTGTTGGATTTAGGGAGATGCCATACTCCCTACATTTGATTAGTACTTCTTCCAGACATTTGAAGTGGTCCTGTTTGGTTGAATGGATGCACAAATCATCCAAGAACACCTGTAAAAACTTATTCAAAAATGACTTGAAAGCTGTGAACATGACTCGTTGGAATGTGGCTGGGGCATTACAAAGGCCGAATGGCATGACTCTATATGCAAAAATACCCCATTCTGTAGCAAATGCTGTTTTTGATTGGTCTTGAGGAGCAATTTGCACTTGGTTATAGCCACTGAAGCCATCCAAGAAGCTATATATTTCGGATCCTGCCACCTTTTCCAACACTGTTTCTGTTAAGGGTAGGGGGTAGTGATCCCTAATTGTGGCGGCATTCACATTTTTCAAGTTTACGCATATTCTGAGCTTCTTGTTGCGTTTAGGCACAATGACAATGGGTGAAACCCAATCAGTGTGCTCTATCTCATAGATGAATCCGGCATCTAGGAGTTTTTCCAGCTCGTCATAAACCATGGTGCCATATTTAGGATTTGTGCGATAAGGTCCACATACCTTAGGGCGAGCACCTTCCCTTATAGGGATCGTGTGAACTGCCACTTCTGGTGAAATTCCTTTATCTCTTTGTATGACCATGCTAGGCAGTCACGGTATTCCATTAGGAGGTCTTTGAGTTTGCTTTCATCTTCTTGACGGAGCTGTTTCCCAATGAAAACCAACTTTTCTTCCTCCCCTTCAAGGGCGAGGTTTATTGTGCGTGCTTTTGCCGGTCCCTCATAGATTGGAGTTTCTCCAATGCTATCGGTTTCTTGAACTTCAGATTCTCTGATTGGTCTTGGCATTGCTATTGGTGCACTACCACTTGTATAATTCTTAAAGTATTCTGGCACTTCTCGAAGATCGGCCTCTGATGGGGTTGAACTAGCCTGGCAGGTGTCATGTGTACTGGGTTGCATAGTTGCATTTAGTAATTTGTTAGGCTCGTCTTTTCTTTGTTTTTCTGAAGTCTCTTGATCGAGCTTCATCCGCACATGTGGCTTATATTTCCGAAACTTCTTACGTTGGGAACTGTGGGGTAACTTTTCCACTAGTAAGGTGTTTTCAAGTAAGGGTTCATGTGCTGCACATACTCCTTCTAGTCCCGGGGGGGGCGAGGGGGGTGCGCGGGGGGCGAGGGGGGTGCACGGGGGCGGCGACGGGGGAGGGCGGGGGGTGGCGCGGGGGGGCGGCGGGGGAGGGCGAGAGGTGGCACACGGGGGGGGCGAGGGGGGTGCGCGGGGGGCGAGGGGGGTGCGCGGGGGAGGGCGGGGGGTGGCACGGGGGGCGACGGGGGAGGGCGAGGGGTGGCACGGGGGGGCGACGGGGGAGGGCGGGAGGTGGCACGCGGGGGGGGGCGAGGGGGGTGCGCGGGGGGGCGAGGGGGGTGCGCGGGGGAGGGCAGGGGGTGGCGTGGGGGGGTGGCACGGGGGGCGACGGGGGGGTGGCGGGGGAGGGCCGGGGGTGGCGCGGGGGGCGGCGCTGTGTGCACCGCCGCGGGGGGTGAGCGGGCGGCGGCACTGCGGAGCGCCGCCGCGGGAGGGGGGTGGGGTGGGGCGGGGGGTGGGGTGGGGGGTTAGAGAGAGGGGGCGGGCGGCGCTGCGTGCGCCGCCGCGGGGCAGGGGGTGGGGGGGGCGGGGGAGGTGGGGGTTTACAGAGAGGGGGGGGTAAGGGGGAGGGGGTAAGGGGGAGAGAGAGGAGAGGGGGGGGGGTGGGGGGTGGAGGGGGCGGGGGAGGTGGGGGTTTACAGAGAGGGGGGGGTAAGGGGGAGAGAGAGGAGAGGGGGGGTGGGGGGTGGAGGGGGCGAGCGTAAGGGGGGAGAGAATGAGGGGGAGAGAGTGAGAGAGATAGAGGGGGTGGGGGAGAGAACGAGGGGGAGAGAGGAGAGAGTGAGAGAGAGAGTGGGTGGGAGAGAGAATGAGGGGGAGAGAGGAGAGAGTGAGAGAGAGAGGGGGTGGGAGAGAGAACGAGGGGGAGAGAGGAGAGAGTGAGGGGGGGAGGTGGAGAGAGAGAAGAGAGAGAGAGAGGGGAAAAAGGGGAGAGAGGAGAGAGAAAGGAGAGAGAAGGTAGAGGGAGAGAGAGAGAAAGAGAGAGAAAGGGGGAGGGAGGAGGGGGAGGTGGAGATGAAGGAGGAGGGGGAGAGGGGGAGGTGGAGGTGAAGGTGGAGGGGGAAGGGGAGAGGGGGAGGTGGTGGTGGAGGGGGAGGGGGAGGGGGGAGGTGGTGATGAAGGGGGAGGGGGAGAGTGGAGATGAAGGGGGAGGGGGGGAGGTGGTGGTGGAGATGGAGGGGGAGGGGGGAGGTGGTGGAGATGGAGTGGGAGGGGGGAGGTGTAAAAAAGAGCAAAAAAAACTTGAAAGACGAAAATCGAAAAGCAAGGAGGAGTGGTCACCTGAATGCTCTCCAAGTCTTTCTCGATGTAACGGGATTGTTGCAGAACAATGGATGGTGGGTGGAAGGCTAGGTCATCGCTGCGAGAAGGGCTCGATGTCACTTACATGTGTCACTTACATGGCGAGGATAGGAGTAAGGGGGTGGTCGATGGAGAGGGAGGAGTGTCTTGCGTGGGGCTCGGAATGAAGAAGAGAATGGAGGCAAAAAGTGAAAGATGAAGAATGAGGGGGTGGAGTAGGTCTTTATAGGATTGGATTTTAGGTTTAGGGTTTAGGTTTAGGGTTTAACCCTAAACTCTTCCCGAGCCATAACTCTTTATGGAGAGCTCGGTTTGCTTTTCTGTAAAAAGGTAAAATGATCGAAATTGAAAGCTCTACGCATCCGTGTCCACTACCTAGCCTGATTGTATATCATGTGGCTTCTATTTAAGAAATTAAGAAAATTTCTTAAGGTAAAAACCCAAAGTGGATGTTTGGGGTTGAGATGTTTGGCTAGAATTGGAAAAAAATTTTACTCTCCTTGCCCTTGAGTATTATGTTCGTGAAAGTTTGAAGTAGTGACTTGTTTTACACATACCTACGTATGTTTACTCACTACTTGAGACCTAGTCTCCCCGGCAGCGGTGCCAAATGTTGGCTCTTTCCTACTGCTTTCGTAGGAAGAGCTGGGTATTCTATGTTGCAGGGTTCCAAGGCTTTTTGTCACCTACAGATATATTGGGATTGTCGGTTGTAGTATATGTATAGCTTAGGACCTCGAGTCGTGTTCCGGTGAGAGACGTAGGCTTAAGTGTGGTAAGCAAACAAAGTGCAAGCATGTGTAAAAGGCACATAAACCATCATTGTTGAGGTAATGAAGGCTTTCGCCTTCACTGGGGGTTGTAGGGTTTAGGAGGAGTTTAAGGGTTCAGAAGGTGGTTCCAGGGTTCAGAAAGAGTTCCAGGGTTTAGAAAGAGTTCCACGGTTTAGAAGGAGGTTCCAAGGTTTAGAAGGAGTCCATGGTTAGAAGGAGGATCCAAGGTTCAGAGTAGAGTACATGGTGGAGAACTCATCTCCCTCGTAGATCATGGAGTTTAAGGGTTTAGGAAAGCATAGGAGTGGGAGAGGAAGAAGGTGTAAGAGCATGGGTGAAAGAAGAGAGAGGAGGAAGGAGGAGGAGGGAAGAGGAGGAGGGAGGGGGAGGAGAGAGGAGGAGGAGGAGGAGGAGGAGGAGGGAGGAGGAGGAGAAGGAGGAAGGAGAAGGAGGGAGGAGGAGAGGGAGAGGGTGGGTTGCAAGGTTGGAGGAGAGGGGAGAAGGGTTGCAAGGTTAGGACATGCTTTTGGACGTGTAGTGCAAGGAAGCATGGACACTTGAGACAAATGCTTGGAATACCAAAGTAGACTCAACACAATGCCCCAAAGAGTGTGGGCTTCATTCCATTATGGGGTATTTATACAAGTTGGAGAGCTTCTCTCTCTGCATGTAACACAAAGTCGTATCACAAAGTTGTAACACAAAGTTGTATCACAAAGTTGTAACATAAAGTTGTAACACATTCTCTCTCTTCATGTAGAAGTTGTAACACAAAGTTGTAACACAAAGTTGTTACACAAAGTTGTTACACAAAGTTGTTACACAAATTTGTAACACAAAGTTGTAACACAAAGTTGTGTCACAAAGTCGTAACACATTCTCTCTCTTCATGTAGACAAACTCATAACACAAAGTTGTGTCTAGAAGTTGTAACACAAAGTTGTATCACAAAGTTGTTACACAAAGTTGTAACACAAAGTTGTGTCACAAAGTCGTAATACATTCTTTCTCTTCATGTAGACAAACTCGTAACACAAAGTTGTTACACAAAGTCGTAACACAAAGTTGTGTCTAGAAGTTGTAACACAAAGTTGTATCACAAAGTTGTAACACCTTCTCTTTCTTCATAAGTTCATGTTGGCACAGAGTCAACATTCTGGATTGTCAGTCTATCAGTTTCCCAGTCATGGAGGATTTATGCTTCCCATAACCAAGGATGTCCTAGTAAGATTTGATAGGATTTTTTGGGGAGATCCAAGATTGTGAATTGAAGGGAAAAGCGGACTCCTGCGACCTTTGTGGTGGACACGCCATTCACTATTCCCAAGGGTTTAGCACGTGAATCATCGGCAAGGCATATGTTGAAATTAGCCTTTTGCATTGGTGGGAGACCCCATTCATCGTAGAGCTCCTTTGATAGGACATTTACACCTGCTCCACCATCCACTATGGCTTGGACTTCATTATATGCCTTGTGGATCAAAGGCACAATAATGTTGCATATGTCATCTCTCTCACCCATCCGCACAGGGATATCTTTGATGTCATTCATAGGTGGAGAGGGATTTGCAAGTTCAATCCATCCTTTGAAACTCTCCCAGAGATTGGGACAATTTCCTAGGAGGATTCCAATGGGAATTGACACAGGGCAACTCAGGATGCTAGAGAGTGTGGCTCCTTCAAGTTTACATGGTGGTACATTGTGTTGTGGAATCTATTGTTGGAATAGAGGCTCGAGTACAGTATCAATACTTTGTGGGGCCAAGTCATGGATTGGGTCTTGAGCTTGTTTCTAAGCCTCAAATTGAGCTTGTTTCTTTTGTACCCATTGAAGTGCCTAAAAACAGGCCTTCTCCACTTTTGCATTTAGGTATGGAGCTTCTTTTATTTGAGGCTTGGGAGCTGATGTGGATGAGCTTTGCTGCTCATTGGTTGGCGGAGGTGGAGGCACTTGCGCTTTCTTTTTAAAAAGTCCCCTTGGTTGGACTGGAATGTTAGGGTCCTTGGTGGCCTCTTTCTGTTGGCATGTAATTACATTCACAGGTTGTGATATTACACTTGCTGAACCCAGACATTGATGGTCCACCCCAATGATGCTGATTGGGATGTTAGGCTTAACCTTTGTTTGTTGTGGGACCTTATTTTTCATGGGACAATCCATACAGGCATGTCCTATGCCACAATCTCTACAGAGTGGTTGGAAAGTAGCAAGGCTACCACGATGAGGACACTCGATGATTTTCTCCACACCCGTAGCACTTGATTGGTGTTGGATACTTAATGGCAAGAAGATTACTCCCTGAAATGAAAGCAGTAGATGCCAAAAAACTAATTCTAAAGGTTGCACCCTATCAACTCATTGTAGGACAATTGTACGAGATGGGCAAGGACTAGGTATTAAGAAGATGTGTAATGCCTCATGAGATTATGCCAATGCTGAGTGAAGTCCATGAAGGCATTGCAGGAGGACACTTTCAAGGGGAAGCCACAGCAAGAAAAGTCCTTGCAGGCTACTAGTGGCCAACACTGTGGGTAGATGCCTATGAATATGTAAAAGGCTGTGATGTATGCCAATGGACTACTAAACCACAACACAAAGACTTCAATCCCCTAATAGTAGTTGTTGCACAAAAATCATTTGAACAATGGGGGATTGACTCTATGGGTCCCATCCATCCAACAGCAAAGGAAACACAGGCACTCTACATCATTGTGGCCACTAATTACTTTACAAAATGGGCTAAAGCTAAAGCAGTCAGAAAGGTAGATGCCAGAAGCACATCAAGATTCTTATACAAAAATGTGATCGCCCAATTCGGATGCTCCATTGAAATTGTGTCGGATAGAGGCACACATTTTGTCAATGAGGTAATCCAAGAACTCTTGTTTGGCTTTATGGTAATCCATAGAAAAAGCACACCCTACTATCCCCAAGGGAATGGACAGGCCGAATCCACCAACAAAATATTATGCATTATCCTCGCCAAGGTAGTAGAACCACAGCGTTCTGATTCAGCAAAGAAATTGAATGCAGCTTTATGGGCATATAGAACCACACTTAAGGTCAGTACAAGAAACACACCTTTTCAATTGGTGTACAGTCTTGAAGCTGTGGTCCCACTAGAATTTGTAATACCAAGCCTACGCATAGCAGTACAGGAATGCATGGGAGACCAAAAGACTCTATCAGTTGGAGAAGCATATAGAGACAAGGCTAGTCGCCTACCATGCCATGACAATAGAAAAACGCAGAAGAAAGGCATGGTTTGACAAAAATCTTAAAGCTAAAGACATCAAGAAAGGTGACTTGGTCTTGTTATACAATGCCAAAGTACACAAGGGGAAATTGAAGTATCTAGGTCAAGGACCCTATCAAGTAAGAAAGATGAATCCCATTGGAGCTGTGTTGCTAGAAAGATTGGATGGAGTCCAATTCAACACAACAATAAATGGGAGTCGACTAAAGTGCTACTACTTCAACACGCAAGCCATCCCCGACAAAAACGAAGAGTGGGGAAACCCAAGTCTTCCTTAGTTAGGATTAGATTGTTAGACGCGCACTCACTAGCATATGCACATTTTTTTTGCACATATAGTTTGCATTAGATTGTTACATGCACACACTAGCATATGCACATTTTTGCACATTTAGGGAGACCTAGAATCAATTTTGTATTAGGGATGATTGAGTCTTAGTTTCCCTATTAAATCCCACAAATAAGCATACAGTTAGTCCCTACCTAATCGACACATCACGTGAACTCACACGATTTTGCATAGTCACATAATAGATTGCATCAATAATAGTATCACACACTTTCATTCCATACTCTCAAAGCATGCACTGAATTTGCAAGCAGGACAAGAAGCTATGCTAAAACTCCAGATGAATTGGCAAGACTTTGTAGCCTCAGCAACGAGACCCCCGCCAAACATCACAGCCGTCTCCTAAATGTAAAAATATTAGACTTGCATACAAACTTATCTAAAGCTCAATGATATGGCTGCAATCTCATCCAACATGTATGCAAGATAGCAAGAAATGCCAGCCTCAACAATGAGACCCTTGCCAAAACCTCTTCCTAAGAAGATTCAATGGCAGAGTCTGCAGCCTCAGCAATGAGATCCCCTCTGAAATTCATAGCTGTCTACCCATCCCCAAGAGGAGATAAGCTTCCCAACTATAGACCACAAATGGTATGGTGCAAAAGCATTACAACAGGAATGACTCGCATGATAGCCACTGGGTTATGCACATGGCATCCCAACTCCGAAATCAAAATAAGCCATAACCCGAGGACCGGGTAATCAAATGGATCTGGGAGTATGTTGTCTCTGTGCCAACATGGACTTAGGTAGTACAGAATGTGTGTGTAGAGTAGCAGCAAAGCTCCACTTGTACTTGCATAAGGCTAGGAATAAATCCCTCTTAGAAATCCAACTTGCATGTTCTACATGCAAGTTCTACATACGATTCCTACATGCAACATGCGAGTTCTACATGCAACTCCACATTCAGAGGTTGTGATATTACACTTGCCGACCCCAGGCTTTGATGGTCCACCCCAATAATGCCGATTGGGATGTCATGCTTAGCCTCATGCAACTCCTACCTACATGTTCTACATGCAACTCCTACATGTAAGTTCTACATGCAACTCCTACATGCATGTTCTACATGCGAGTTCTACATGCAACTCCTATATGCAACATGCGAGTTCTACATGCAGCTCCTGCATGCAACTTCTATATGCAAGTTCTACATGTAGAGATTCCTACATGCAGAGAGAGAAGCTCTCCAACTTGTATAAATACCCCATAATGGAATGAAGCCCAGACTCTTTGGGGCATTGTGTTGAGTTCTACTTTGGTATTCCAAGCAATTGTCTCAAGTGTCCACGCTTCCTTGCACTCCACGTCCAAAAGCATGTCCAACTTTGCAACTCCTCCTCCCCTCTCCTCCGACCTTGCAACCCATCCTTTGCCTCTCCTCCTCCCTCCTCCTCCTCCCTTCTCCTTACCCCCTCCTCCTCCTCCTCCCTCCTCCTCCTCCTCCCTCCTCCTCCCTCCTCCTCCTCCTCCTCCCTTCTCCTCCTCCCTCTTCCTCCTCCTCCTCCTCCTCCTCCTCCCTCCTCTCTCTTCTTTCCCCCATGCTCTTACACCTTCTTCCGCTCCCACTCCTATGCTCCCCCTAAACCCTTAGTTCCTCAACCCTTAACCTCCATGATCTATGAGGGAGATGAGTTCTCCACCATGTACTCTACCCTGAACCTTGGATCCTCCTTCTAACCCTGGAACCTCTTCGAAACTCTAGAACCTCTCTCTAAACCTTAGAATCTCCTTCTAACCCTTGAACCTCTTCTAAACTCTGGAACCTTTCACACATGCATGTACTATGTTTGCTTCCCACACTTAAGCCTACGTCTCTCATCGGAATATGACTCGAGGTCCTAAGCTACACGTATACTACAAATGACAATCCCGATATATCTGTAGGTGACAAAAAGCCTTGAAACCCTGCATACTAAGAATACCCTGCGCAGAAGCCATGGGAAAGAGCCAACAATCGAGACTACACATCCTTGGTGCCATTGTTGAGGAGTTCAAGGTATGCTTTTGCATTGCACTTGCTTTCTCTCATCATCTACCCACCATTGCTCATTGTTTCAAGCTTAACTTAGAGCTTTGTTAGTGGAGTTGTAGGAGAGGAATGAGTGGAGAAGTGTGAGTTTAGGAAGAGAAAAGAAGAAGCTATCATTTTCGTTTTGGAATGCATTTTGGATCATTTGAAGCTTGATTTTTATGTTTTTTAGTGTTTTGAGTTGGTAGGAAGATAGTTTGGAAGATCGCAAAGGAGTGTGTGGTGTCAAAACTCACAAAAAACAACCAAGAATGAGGAATCATGCTGAAAATCAAAGTGGTTTTGAGTGTTGACAGTCACCTCTTCAAGAAATCTCTCATTTTGCATTCAAATGTTGTTTTTCTTTCTTGTTTTTTTGCATTGAGTAGGTAGACTAGGTAGTTTAGCATCCCCCTATCACAAAAAAACCTAAACAAAAACTTCAAAATCATCAAAAAACCAATCAACAAAACTGTGAGTCTCTATCCCACGACCTCGCTATCCTACCGACCTGCCGCCTTGGGCCTCTATCATGCCAGTCAAACATGTATTGTCCTGGCCCCATAGCACTATCCCGTCAGATTGACACATGCTAGTAACCTGTCACCCTAATTAATTACTCTCAGTCAACTATCCTGCCAGTCAAATAGGTGTTGATCCGACACCCTAATGCTATCCCACTGGATGGACACATGTTAGTACCAAACTCGTCGCCCTAATTAATTACTGTCAGTCAAATATACTATCGATCAAACAGGCATTGACTTGGTGTCAGAACGCTATCCCACTAACTTGCTATCTCACCAGGTCAGTGCTTTAATTCTATCCCATTGGTCATTGCTTTAGCTCTATCCTGCCGATCGTTGCTTTATCTCTATCCTACTAGGGCATTGCTTTAACTCTATTATGCCGACTTGCTATCTCGTCAGGTCATTGCTTTAGCTCTATCCTCTGGTCATTGCCTTAGTTGTATCCTGCTAGGTCAGCTAGCTCTATCCCATTGGATCGGTGCCTTAGCTCTATTCTGTCAGTCATTGCAATAACTCTATCCCTCCAGTCATTGCTTTACCTCTATCTCACCGGTCATTGCCTTAGCTCTATCCCATCGGTGGGTCAGTGCTTTAGCTCTATCCCATTGATTGTTGCAGTAACTCTATCCTGCCAGTTGTTGCTTTAGCTCTATCCCACCACTCAGAGGGATAGCTCTGGGAACACAAAAATAGGGATATAAGTGTAATCAAGGACTTGAAATTTGGGATCCTAAGCATCAAGAAATGATGAAATTTTCATGTAGATTGCATCACCTCTTGACCCCACATTGAGGCGGATTCAACCTAGAATTGGGGCATCAAATGTGTAGACTAACACATGAACTTGAGATAAGGAAGAATCCTAGGAGCTAATCCATAGCACAAAGATGGTGCTTCAAACAACATTCTGCCTAGCTATGGGCCAAGTTTCACAACTATTCAGTCAAGATCCTCAATACTGAGTGCCCACTCAGTACACAGACCATCCCAAGCTGAGCTGTCTAGCTCTGAAGATTTTGTAGCTCCAAACTCTAGTTCAATACACTCTCAATCACCTACTCCTTTCACATAATCTTGAATATGCTACTCATTTGTAAACATGCTAGGAAGGTTTGGGCTTACTGACCCACCTGTAGAAATGGTCAACCCATTTGTTGGGCGGACTAGGGCAATGACAGAGCCTCAAATGCTAGCCCAACCACTGATGTCAGAATCAATACTCAGGGAACCAAGTACTACAATACTTATTGGCAATCAACCCCCATCGTACCAATTCTTTGATGATAGACAATCCTATGGGGATGGATTTGGACCTAGATTCTCACAAGGGTCCTAAATGCTAGAACAAAGGGGGCACAGGAGTAACCTCAAAGGCCCACAATTAATACCCTCCACCTCAGAGGCCCCTATGATTCCTCCTTGGCAACAAAACATGGGAGATTTTTCCCACCCAACAACTGCCCCTTATAGGCCTACCACTCCCTAGAGGACCTCAAGTCCAACGTGTTAGGCCTAACCCGACCAAGTCACAATGCAAATGCCTAGTGGGCCTAGATTCTCCCATCCCAACCTTGTGCCATCAAATCCATATAACCTTTCATCAGGACCACTTATGTATGGGACAGGATCCACCATTCCACAACCTCTTCTTGTATCACAAACGGTCCTTACAACTAAAGCTATGAGAATCCTAAGTGCAAGCACTAAGAAGGGGGGCTGCAATGCCACCTCCAGCTTTTCCAAGGAGGGATACCAACCCCTCAAGGAGTAAGCATGTCACAATCTCCAAGCTAATCACCAAGTTTATAGGAGAAGTAGACCCAGTCTCCCATGTTGAGAGATTTGAACAAATTTGTGAGACATTTGGTGATATTGGAGATCTAGACAAGACCAATGCTTTTGGCTTAAGTCTTGATGGCAAGGCTGAACAATGGTTTAGAGCCTTAAACCCTGAGGAGAAAATAAATTGGGACACATTGCGTAGATCTTTCATTGTGGGGTTCACCCCTGGTGGTTCCAAGTGGAGCCTGATTAACCAACTTTATGAGGTGAGGTAGAAGGAGACTGAGTCCTTAAGAGACTATATCACTAGAAGTTAAACATTTGACCTCGCAATGTGAACCCCACGAGAGGATGAGTGATGTGCACCTTCTACCATGCTTCCTCATAGGGCTAAGGGATGCTAAGTTGCATGATCATCTGTTTGCTATGAATCCCACATCATTTGAGCTATGTAGCAAGACAGTGCCCCAAAAGGATAAATCCCTAGGTTCCTTTGATATGTCCCAAATGACATAGGATTATAACTATAAAGCAACTAAGGATGCAAGCATGATGCCCAAGGTGCTAAACACCAAAGAGTTGGCAACCGATTTATTAAACAAGTTGAGCCACCAATGGAAAGTAGAAGCATCAAAAGAGGCTCCTAGCAACCCCCATCTATTTCCACAAAGAGTTAACTATGGTGTGGGGTATGCAATGGAAACCATCCCGCTAATGGGTGCCCTCATCTTAGAGCCAAGCCAGCACTCTACTGTGCCCATTGTGTTCGTTGGGGAAATCATGATACATCTTAATGTCATTTTCCTAGGTGATTCCTCAACCCATGTATGAACAAAGGCCACAACTAACATTGCTTGCACCACCCAATCCTTCTAATCAGGCACCATTGGCAATACAAGGAGCCACATCAACCAAAAAAGGGCAATTTAGAGCTCAAAATATTCCATTACTGCTGCTAGTACTGGGACATCAACCACCACCACCATGAATTACTCCCCTAAATCACATATTGGTGGAAGAGCTAGCTAGTGAGTGGGGAGACCCAAACCTACCTTTAGTGGAAATGACTATCCCCAATATGGTGACAATGCAAATCGGTCAAATATTATAAGTCACTACATTATACAAGATGACCAATACATTTTAGTCTACCAAATGGCACCAACTTCTCCAACAATAGGACACATCTGCACCAAAGTCTAATTCACCATTGCCATTGTGCACTGGGTGTAGTGTGGACCATCTTTTTAAGGATTGCTGCATGAGAAGGCCATCTAAGTCCACAAGACTTAACTTGTCAAGCGTTGTGGGAGGCCAAGTGTTATCAATGTCCTTGAATGTAATCACGAGGTTGCAAGCTAAAGCCCTTAATAAAGGGCTTCAAAGACAAGCCAAAAGGGATAAAGCTAGCACGTCATAGCCTAGGGAGGCAATTGAATCAGCATGAGTAAGAACCAAGGGTGCAACTAAGATTGGGAAGGGACATAATATGATCGTCATCCAATATGGGTCGGATGAAGACACGGCCTCCCTAGCAACATTATCTTCCTCTAGTGGTCCTTCCTCAAATGGTAGTGGCAACAAGCACCTACATGAGGCAAATGATGGAACGATAAGGGTCTCAGCCCATGGCCAAGCCACAATACCTAAGGGTCAAGGTGAATATCCCAACCCATGGGTGGGAAAACAATGTCTCACTGAGGTGCAAAAATTGGTACGCAATTGCCAAGAGGAATGTGAGTAGAGGCTCAAGGCAAGCAAGAGTGTTGACACAATTCATCCAAGACATGAGATAACCAGGTAAGCCTCAAAAGCATTGCAAATACTTGAAAGGGTAGATGAAGAAGGTGTGTCATGCCCTTCAACAGAGGGATCCACCCTAATGTAGCAGATGTTTGACAAGACCCCACCTTGGAACAACTAAAGGAGGATGACAATGTGTCCTTATATGTATTAGAAGAGTTGGAATCAATAGGTAGGGAACCTATCACTGGTCCTTGAGACATCATAGTATTACACTCATTCCTATTCACTGAGGTCAACATGCCCATCGTGACACTATTATGGGGTAATCCTACTCGATGGAGAGACCTCTTGCATTGGATGAATGGGCAAATAGTGACACCCCATTCCACTAATCCTAAGAATTTTGAATCTCCAAATTAAGATCAAGACCTTCCAAGTGTGCCAGTAAACAAACTGGGCCAATACTTTGGTCTTGAAGACTCTTGGTGTGCTCCAATACCTAAGTTAGAAGATTCACTAAATCAGATGCATACACTCTGGCCCCAATAGATCTGTGAAGTATGAAGGGAACTCAAATTATGCAACTTGACAATGATAAACCTAATACCATCACACCTCTTTCCACCATAAGAGCGGTACCACCTGATCAAGTTGAGCTTGTGATTGATAATGTTATTGATCCTAACGAGATAGATATGACTCCATCTCAGCTTTGGGTAGGGCTAACATCAACAGGTGCAACATGCCAAGATTCTTGGTAAGAGCTAAATGCAAGACACTTAGATATCTCAACAATGGAAGTGGAATGAAGAAGGTGAGAGAGAGAGAGAGGGAGAGCCAAAAGAGAGAGTCACACAATTTTTGGTGGGTGCATAACACCCTAATCTTCTATGTCATCCATATATATATATGTTTGAGTATTGTACATAACCAAGGTTAAGGTACAGTGGCCTTTAACCCCCACAACCTCCCACTTAAAGGCCAATGTGCCTTTAAGGGAGAACAACCAATGAGCATACTATTCAATGCCCATCAATACATGACAATACTCAAACCACTGACTAGGTAGACTCTTTGTCAGCATATCTGTAGGGTTATTGTCTGTATGAACCTTAACAAGCTCTATGTGCTTGTCTGCAAGTACCTCCTTGATAAAATGGTACTTGACCTCAATGTGTTTGGTCTTTGAATGAAAGACCAGATTCCGTGCTAGCTGAATATAGCACTCATGGAATTACTTTGCAATGTCAGTACACCTGTATGAATCCCCAAACCTCTCACTTGCCGATCAAGCCATATTATCTCCTTGCAACCCTCTATGATTGCAACATACTCAGCCTCTTTGGTAGACAAAGAAACACACTTCTATGTGCAAGACATCCATGACATTGCACCACATACAAAGATGAACACATAACCAGAAGTGGATCTTTTGCTATCCACATGCCCTGCATAGTTTGAATCTGTGTACCCAAAGACACGCATCTCTCCTCTGCCAAAGCAGATACACAATTCCTTGGTACCCTTCATGTACCTCATGATGCACTTAACTACCTCCCAATGCCTCTTTCTTGGATTATCCATATACCAGCTAACAACTCTCACTACAAATGCAATGTTCGGTCTAGTAGCTATCATAGCATACGTAAGACTCCCAACCATTGACACATAAGGAACCTTGGTGATCGTGGCACTCTCCTCATCTGATTTGGGAATATCTCCCTGACTTAGTTTCACATATGGAGGCAATGGAGTACTTACTGCCTTCCCCCCCCCATATTGAAACACTGCAACACTTTTGTAACATACTCCTTCTGTAAAAGCCAAAGGAGTTTCCTACTCCAGTCACACATGATGCGCATACCAAGAATATGACCTGTAGGGACCTGTAGGTCCCAAATCCTTCATGTTAAAGGCCTCATGCAACTTGGCCTTCAATGCATGAAGCTCATAAGTGTTCTTGTTGGCCAATAGCATATCATCCACATAAAGTGCTAGTAGTATCAGGCTATTATCCTTAGCCCTTTTAGTGTAAAGGCAGTGATCAACCTCACTTCTTCTGAAACCCTGGGATCGAATAAAAGCATCAAACTTGTGATACCATTCTCTGGGCACTTGCTTAAGGCCATAGAGACTCTTTTTCAGCTTGCAAACCAAATGCTCTTTGCCCTTTTCTTCAAAACCTTCTGGCTGTACCATGTAAATTTCCTCATGCAAATCCCCGTGCAAGAAAGTTGTCTTGACATCCATCTGCATAAGCTCCATATCCTCTATTGCCACAAGTCCAAGTACATATCTAAGTGTGGTCATCTTCACCACTGGAGAAAATATCTCATCAAAGTCCACACCCTTCTCTTGCTTGAACCCTTTAGCAACCAAACGAGCTTTATACTTAGGCACATCATCACCTGTGACCTTCATCTTGTAGACCCATTTACATGGCAATGCTTTCTTTCCATGTGGCAAAGAAACCAAGTCCCAAGTCTTATTCTTTATGAGTGAACTCATCTCTGATTACATAGCATACTCCCACTTGCACTGATCCTCGTGCATCATAGCCTCTCTGTAGCAAGAAAGCTCTCCGCAATCAATAATAAGCATCACATAGTCTACCCTTGGAACAAATCTCTCAAGCGGTCTAGACACTCTAGATGTTCTTCTCAAGGGCATTTAAGCTTGCTGTCCCACTTGCATATCAGCCACATTTAGCTCATCATTGCCACCAATAGATGATCCATCATCTGCCCTTGATTGTGTACCTGTGGGAGTACCTAGTGGAACCATTTCCAGCACATTCGATGCATGGACAACTTGCTATCTATCAACATATGTGGGTGGATTCATATCCTGGAAAGTGGTTCTCCTCATTTCCACATCCCTCATGGGTGTCTTATGCATCTTCTTCTCATTGAAGACCACATCATGGCTTCATATGATTTTCTTTGCTTCTGGATCCCAAAGACGATAGCCCATCTCTCCTCTTTCACCATAATCCAAAAAGATGCATTTCCTAGACTTAGGATCTAGCTTCTTTCGAAGCTCTTTTAGCACATGTGCATATGCCTCACACCCAAATATACGTAAATGTGAGTAAGAGGGCTTCTTGCCACTCCATGCCTCTTCAAGAATACCACAATCCAAACTCTTGCTAGGTGATCTATTGATCACATCACTACAGTCTTCATTACCTCAGCCCAAAAACCACCAGAAAGACTTGCATTGGAAAGCATCCATTGCAACCTTTCCTGAATGGTGGGGTTCATCTATTCTACAACTGGATTCTGCTTTGGAGTACGAGGGGATGTGAGCTCCCTCTTGATCCCACGTATATCACAAAAATGCTGAAAGTTGTGAGAGATATACTCTCCACCATTATTAGTCCATAGGCATTTAAGCGTTCTACCTAACTGATTTTCAACCAAAGCCAATCATTTTTGAAATACCTAGAATACGTCGCTTTTTTGAGCTACAACATAAGGCCACACTTTCCTAGTTGCATCATCAATGAATGTCACATAGTATTCAGCCCCACCTAATGACCGTGTAGGCATGGGACCACATACGTCTAAATGCACCAGATCAAACTTTTCAAGCTCTTTCTTTCCCCTTCTATTATGGGCTGATTTAGTCTGCTTCCCATAGAGACAATGCTCACAAAATTCAAAGTCAGAAAAACTCAAATGTGGTACATAACCCAAACAACATAAGAGTTTCATTCCATTCTGGCTCATGTGCCCCAACCTGCAATGTCACAAAGAAGTACTTGGCTACTTAGTTATTGATCAGACACCCCTAATACAAGCAAGGGATACAAAGTCCCACACTTGGCACCCCTAGCCAAAACCATAAAGCCCTTCTAAATTTTCCAACTCTGAAAGCCAAACATGGTCTGAAAACTAGCATCATTTAGCTGACCCACTGAAATAAGACTCTTGGTTAGCTTAGGCACATGTCTCACATTTTTCAAAACAAATGCAGACCCATTTGCAAAAGAAAACTTTATGTCACCTGCTCCCACTATGTCACATGCATAGTTATTTCCAAAGATGCACACAACCTGTCTTTCCCCACTGTCATAAGTGGATAACCATTCCCTATGGGGAGGAGCATGGAATGAAGCACTAGAATCCAAAATCCAATCCTAGGAATATGCATCATCTGAAATGGTAAGCAAGTCTACAAGGAGAGTAGACATGAAGAGAATGTCATTGTCACTATCATCAGTGACTGCATTAATCTCCTTGATCTTCATTTTTCCTTTGTCCTCCCTTGGAATCTCTTCCTTCTTATTTGCACCTGAATTTGTATTCTTTTTCTTATCCTTTTGCTCTCTTTTCAGTTTGTAGCAATTCTTTTTCATGTTTCCCTTTTTGCCACAGTGGTAACATTCAATGTTCCATGCCTTGGATTTGCTACGAGACTTCCCACTTTCTTGGGACTTGCCCCTGAACTGTGATCTGCCCCTTTGCACATTTAAGGTTGCATCCTGCTTGTTGCCATCCATAGACTTCTATCTAATCTCCTTAGCCAACAAGCTACCCACAACATCATCAAACTTCAGTACTCCACCAGGTGCAGAGATACTGACAGCATGAGGATGGCAATGAACATAAGAGAAACATTGCCTTAGTCTCCACATCAAAATTCTTTTTCTGAGCTTGAAGTTGGCTGAAAATAATATTGAATTCATTCAAGTGAGAAGCAATGGAGACCCCTTCCTTCATCTGCAGCTCAAACAACCTCTTCATGAGGTAAACTTTATTAGAGGTAGTTTCCTTCTCATAAGTGGCACATAATTTCTTCCACAAATATTATGTAGTTTGCTCATTTACTATTGTGAAATAAACTAACTCTTTGAAATTTCCTTCAAAGAGACGATGGAAAAACACAGAGAATCACAATTCCCTCGATTCTTCACGGAATGGCAAGCAACTTTGTAGACATATGTTTCAGGCAGTAACAGGATAGACAACTTTGCAAATGGAGGCCCGGATGTTGAGTTTCCACTCACATAGGAGATGACGGAATGAAGACATTGGAGTAGACAGAGCTTCACTATAGCTTTAGAACTTTATGGAATCAGAAGTAGGTTCACAGGTAGAAGTTTTGGACTCCTATGAATCCACTGGGAGTGTCTAAACTACAAATGGTGGCCTGGATATGAAGATCCAACACATGAAATCCGCGTAGGAATTTGAATTTCGTCACTTTTTGTAGGAGCTGTAACTTTTCATTGAAAACTCGGATGACAGAGATGTAAAAATGAAAAATGAAGTACTCAAAGTATTCTACAACTTTTCTTATATCTCAAGGAGAGATTCAGCTTCTAGAGAAAGATATCTTCATCACAAGACTCTCAGGTCTAAAATAGACTGTCTTTTTGGCTCCAAAACCACTTGCTAGCTTGCCAAAAAACACTCAGAGAATTTTCCAAAGGCTTCTACAAGGTCTTTGCACATTAGGATGTAGGTAAGGACACCCAACGGAGCTTCTCCTTCCTCCCATAGAGCTGTCAATAGACTTTGGGCTCCAGGCTCACACCCGAGCTCAGCTAGAACACCCGTGCTCTGATACCCATTGAGAGATCTCAACAATGGAAGTGGAATAAAAGATGGTGAGAGAGAGAGGGAGAGCCAAAAGAGAGAGTCACACAAGTTTTATTGGGTGCAAAACACCCTAATCTTCTATGTCATCCATATATATATATGTTTGGGTATTGTACATAACCAGGGTTAAGGTACAGTGGCATTTAACCCCCACAGACACTTGCAAAGGGTTATTTGGTGATGAGTCAACCCAAAAATATGTGCTAAAAACTACCAACCAACCCAACATTCAAGCATCAACATCAACATCCACTCCTACTTTTCAACCTCCATAAGAGCCTCCCCAGCAAAGACAACAAAGACGAAGAGAAGCCAAGCAAGTGTGGGTCTGAAAGGATCTACTAGAGGCCCAAGGGTACTTTGAAGGTAAATCATATATTTGGGTTCTAGCAAAACCTCGACATCAAAAGCCACCCCATCATGCAAACCACAAACTCTGACATCGAAGAACAAAATGATGCCACATAGTAAGGAAGGTACAATACCATTGGGTTTCCACAAGATTACTAGATGCCCAGGGATATTACCTTGGAAACACTTATATTTGGATACCCATGGTACTAGGTGCAACAAGAGTACCTCCATCATCTTCCAACAACAATGACAATGTGCTCCATAAAGAGCAAAAGAAAGAATGGAGGCCCAAGCCTCTAAAATCTTCATCATCAACAAATGAGTAGCAACCATCAAATTCAGGCCTATCAGTTATGAAAAGTCAAGGCAAACATTCGAGAGGAGAACCACAAGAACCTACCTTGAAAAAGGTAGAGCCACAAGAACCTACCTTGAAAAAGGTAGAGCCACAAGAACCTACTCACAAAGATAAGGGAAAAGCACCAATATAGGAGGATCGCATACAAAGAGCATCCTCTACCTCCTATTGGGTAGTTACACAAGGACGTGTCTCAAAGAAAGAGACAGTAACACAAGAACCTACTCGACCACTAGTATACCAAAATGCTATTGAATTTACTACATCATCTTCAAGGAAAACAATAGTTACACAAGAACTTGTCTTGAAAAAAGAGAAGGGCCAAGACAAAAGCCAAATCTACTTTGGGATCTATACAAGAACCTTCCTTAGTACAAAATTTGGCATCAAACTTTGTGATAGCTACACAAGTCACACCAACCATGCTAGGCACAACGGAAGTCACACAAGAACCTTCCAATGACAATGACGAATTATTTTCACTGGCAACTTTCTCAGAAGCAGCTTGGGCTCAACAAAAATAGAAGATCTTCGAGACACTATGGTTGTACTCATGTTTGCTCTAGAGAACATACATCACTATATTATGGTGAGACAGTGGAAGTTGAAAAGGCTAGAGGATGTAATTAACATGGGCACTAGAAAGATGGGATCAGGAAGGACTACTGCCAGCTCAAAGATCTTACGATGGCAATGTGGATCCGTAAGCATCATCAACATGGTAGCCCATCTTCTCATGTTGTATCGTGGCCAGCTTCACCCCTCTAAAGCCACAGAGGTAAGAGGAGAGGTCTGAAAGGTTTGAGTCTACAACACCAACAATGAAGCATTAACTAGAAATAGTTACACAAGAACCCACTCCTAAAAAGGAAGTAGTAACAGAAGAGCCTACTGCAAGGTCCACAAAGGGCAAGGCAATTCTAGTTCAAGGAATTCATGTTTTCCCACAAAGAAATACAAGCCCACTCCTATAGTACAACACTCCATCAACTCCATAGTAGTAGAAGAACCTACTCATAAAAATGGAGTAGATACATAAGAACCTACTACGACAAAAGATACTAGAGCCCTTCACAACACATTGCTACCATGGAAGAAGCTCCTCACCAGCAAAGGTCTGTGGTTAGTCAAAGGCACATTGACCCCCAATATCCCAAGGCACTCCTCCATATACAAAACAACAAGTGATCCTACACCAACAGCTCTACAAGATGAGTTTGATTGCAAGGTGAATCTGATGACAAAAAAGGGGTTCGGATGAGTTTCTTGTGACCCTCAAAGATTTTTTTCCACAATCCCTTACTAACATCACAATTAACTATCTAACTTCCACTCATCCTCTTTTAGTTCTAGCTTAGAAGCCTTTCCTAGATCCTAGATGCTACAAACCTCTTCAACCATAGTCCTCATTTTAGGAGTTTGTATGGTGTATTATCAGGCTCCTTTGGATTTGATGACTCAGACAAAATGAAGCTCCAGATGGTGCCACAACCTTATTGGGCTCAAACAATTAATCCCTCAACAAAATATTATCCATAAAATGGAATTTGAAAGAACTTCAAAGCAGAAAAGCAAGGAAAAATGTCATGCAAAACTTTGGACTTACAAGCATTGTCACCATCGAGACTACATAATCATATGTTGGATAGCTTCAAAATTCATTGTCATGAAAATTTTCTCTTTACCATGTGATCAGATTTACAAGAGTAGTCACACTATGAAGTCCCTTGATTTTAAATGCATTACCATTATATTCTCATGAACCAGATAAGCATGATTATTGCTCAATAGCAATGCCCAGATGATCAACCTACCCAGGAAACAAACGAGCTCACCAGGTCCGACCCAATCACCATCCAGCATGGTTTCCACAACCAACTTTTGATAACCTCTAAAAGCTTAGTTTCCATGACAAGCTTGATAAGATTGGAATCCATCACAATGAAAATATCCTGGTCCATAGTTTTGAAAGCCATGAATGTGCTTGGGTGCTACATATAAAGCTTGTTCAATATTTAATAAGGAACCAGCTAAATGTTTTCTACTTATAAGAAAAGCTTTCTCTTCAATATGTTCCATTGTTTTGAGTTATTGAGAAACATCCTTCCAAGAATCACAATGTCCTTCCAAAGTTGCATTGTCCTTGCTTGCCAATGACAATTGTATCACATTCAAGTGCTTTCATAGTCAATATAGTCCATCATGCAAACAATGCCTAAAGGAAAAATGAGGAAAATTTTCAAAGAATTAAAGAAATACAACAATGAAGAGAACCTCCCTTTATCAAAGGTAATGAACCACATAAAACATCTAAACAAAAGAAAAAAATCCTCATTCTCAACTAGTGAGAGTAGTCAACCAAACAATATAACAAAGCAATGGACTAATCTAGTAGACAAATAAATGTTATTACTTATACATTCTGAGATGTCATTAACACGAACAGAAATAGCAAAAACCATCTTAAATGATCAAAAGCTAGAAGGGAAAACAATTAGAAAATGGTTTGACACTTGCAGTACCTTGAAGACATTCCAAGTAAAGGATGAGTAATAAGAAAGTAAAGCTATGCAAAGATCCCAATCCACGATCACAGATACACCTATTCCCACTTGTGATTGTTGCAAGAGGATGTTGTTCAAATATCAAATTGAACAAATAACAAAAGAAATTTAAAAAATCTTTTTTTTAAAAACAAAAAGAACATTCTATTAATGCTTTTAAAAAATGGTCATACAAATCGGTATTCCTTAAGGCATTGATAATGGGAAATATAATAGAAGAACTAACCTGTTTTCAAAGAATTAGCTCACTGCCTAGGGAATCTTTGGAATAGGGGCTAATAACCAAGGAGGGACTATATCACCAGAAAATTCCTTATGACATGAAAATATAATATATGCTTGCAGGTCAAAAATGCTCCCACCTTTCAACGGTTGCTCTAGATCTCGATGCCCCACGCTCCCATGTGTCATGCAGGGTGTAGATGATACTTACCAATGGTGACCAAAGTGCCCCACGGCCACCATGTTCCATGCCATGATGTTACCACTGCCTCCCACACACTATCTTCTAGAGAAGGGAGGGGATGATGCTAAGTAGGTGGGCTCACCTTGTGTAGTTCAATCCTCTAGATGGTCTGCCCATGTATCTTATAGGTTCAAGAGATCTCATTGATTGGGAAGACATGGCCCCCCTCTATCAACCACGCTACCATGTCCCAAGTGAAGTCCCTCTAAAACCTTTGTACTTGAACCACAATCCAAAGGGATCCCAACCAATTCCTCTATGTACTAGGGCAATTTAATAATTAGTGAGGGATTAACTCAGAACTTTGTCAATGCATTGGTGACACCATCCATCCACCCACACTTGCACTAGCCAAGGGCCGATGGGTAGACCCCCATGGGAAACCATCCAAAAGGAGTAAGAGAGCTTCCATGGCCACTGATTGGACCATAAACATCCCTAAAATTTAGATCTAACCTTTTGGGGCACTTGCTACTTAGCCCCCCCCCGAGAGCATGAGGCTAAAGGTCCTCATTGCTACTTAGCCCCCCCCCGAGAGCATGAGGCTAAAGGTCCTCATTGCTCCTCTAAATTGCATCAATTACCCACTGCCGTAGGGCCCATCTACCCTATGGTGGGGCCTTTAGCTGCAACCAAATCCCTATGACTACTTGTTGTACCTTCTCCTCTTGGAACAAGGCATATAAGATGCAAAACCCTGTAGGGGTTAAAGGTCACTGTGCCTTTACCCCGGTTATGTACAATACTCAAACACATATATAAATGAATGAAAAAGAAGATTAGGTGGTTTTGCACCCACTAAAACTTGTGTGGCTCTCTGTTTCTCTCTCTCCCTCTTCTGTTCTTGCTTCCGTTGAGAGCACTCTCAATTGGTATCAGAGCCCGGGTGATCTAGCTGAGCGTGCGTGAATGCTTGAAGCTCAGCAGCTCTGTGGGAGGAAGGAGAAGCTCTGTGGAAAGCTTTGTGGGTGACTTTACTTGCATCCGAGTGTGTAGAGACCTTGGAGGAACCTTTGGAAAAGTCACTTTGGTTTTGCAAAGTGGTTTTGAGAGCCTGTTAAGTATTTTCAAAGAAAAAGTCGTTTTTTGAGCTTTTCCCTGTTCCGTTCGATGACAGAGACTCCGTATTGACTTGTAGAGGCAACTATTGCTTGCTTTTGGTATCCACTTCACTTCAGGAGCTTGGAAACACCTTCATTCTTGAATCTGGGATCATTTCATTAGATTTCTGATTCACTGTGTCAGTTTCTGCGTTTTTCTGCCCGGGTGTTGGAACTCAAGTTTAGAGCAACCATTTACAGATCTGACAGTTCCGGTGGACTCAGGAGGTCCTAAAACTTCTATGTTGCTCATCATTCGCACTCCAGTGGAGTTTACAAACAGCTCTATTTCCAAAAACGTTTTTTAGTCTATGTGTTGGACCCATTGATTGAGACCACGGTTTCCAAAACCGTCTATCCCATTGCGTTTTGGATGCCCAAAAACCCCTACCTGTCAATTCTTCTGCGATTCGGTGGAGGATTTTCAGAGTTATAGATCTCTGTGTATTCGATTTCGTCTCTGTGTTATGCATTTTTCATTCTAAGGTTTTGAAACCTTAGATTTATGCCACATGGCAATGGATAAGTGTTGACTCCCATTTCTCACTCATCGGTTAGGATTTTGGAGTTCCAGCAGAAGAGAGATATTTGCAGATTTTCTTGCTAAGTCTGATTATGCAATGGCGCCCATGTTTTGAGACATCTCAGGTTCTATTTTTAGTAGCGGTCATTACCGTGGGACTATGATTTCTTGAGTATACCTTATGCAGATCACTCTGGTTACAGTTTGAGCAGTGTGCGTTCATTTGTGCTGTGCATTGGGTCACAGTGGATGATTTATAGGCCATTTGGATGCATTGCAGTCCTTATTGGATGCATTGATAGGCCCAAATTACCTTGTGGGATGCTATTTTTTATGGACGCTTTGCACATGGATGCTATTTTATGCTGAGGGACAGCTTTGACACATTGCAGGTGATGCACTGATAGTGCTATGCTCTCTTGGATGAGATATTATTAATGCATATGCCAGTGGACGGTGTTTATGCTTGAGTCATTTGGCACTTATTGGCATTTTGGATTGCCATTGCAGTTGGCATTTTCTTTTGGGCCAGATTTGCTCATATGGATGCATAGTATATGCACATGAGTCAGATGCTTTGAGACATGAGTTTTGGTGATATTTCACTCTATTATGGCATACACATTTGGATGCACCTGGTATTTGGTGTGATTCTCTCTTGTAGGCACTAGCATTTGGGATTTTTGCTTCATTTGCATCATGGCATCCTCTTTCATGTCTGAAAAGGAGTTTTTTAGCATTAAAAAGTTTGATGGGAACAAACTTTTCTTTGTGGAAAGAACAAATAAGGGATGTGCTTATTCAAAAGAAGTAGATTAAGCTCTTGGAGGGATTGATGCAAATATGTCTGAGGATGATTGGAATGAGTTGGATGCATTAGCAAAATCTACTATTAGACTTCATCTTGCAGAGTCAGTTTATTTCATAGTAGTAAATGAGCAGATTACGGAAGATTTGTGGAAAAAACTGTGTGCCACTTATGAAAAGGAAACTACCTCTAATAAAGTTTACCTCATGAAGAGGTTGTTTGAGCTGTAGATGAAGGAAGGGGTCTCCATTGCTTCTCACTTGAATGAATTCAATATTATTTTCAGCTAGCTTCAAGCTCAGAAGATGAATTTTGATGCGGAGACTAAGGCAATATTTCTCTTATGTTCATTGCCATCCTCATGGGATACCTTCCGTACAGCTATCAGTAACTTTGCACCTAGTGGAGTACTGAAATTTGATGATGTTGTGGGTAGCTTGTTGGCCGAGGGATTAGACGGAAGTCTATGGATGGCAACAAGTAGGATGCAGCCTTAAATGTGCAAAGGGGCAAATCACAGTTCAGGGGGAAGTCCCAAGAAAGAGAGAAGTCTCGTAGCAAATCCAGGGCATGGAACATTGAGTGTTACCACTGTGGCAAGAAGGGCCATATGAAAAAGGATTGCTACAAGCTAAAAAGAGAGCAAAAGGATAAGAAAAAGAATGCAAATTAGGGTGCACATCAAAAGGAAGAGAGTCCAAGGGAGGACAAATGAAAAGTGAAGATCGAGGAAATCAATGCAATCACACATGATGGTGACAATAACGTTCTCTTCATGTCTAGTTTATCTGTAGAGTTGCTTACCACTTCAGATGATGCATATTCCCAGGATTGGATTTTGGATTCTGGTGCTTCATTCCATGTTACTCCCCATAGGGAATGGTTCTCCACTTATGACAGTGGAAAGACAGGTTGTGTGCATCTTGGAAATGACTATGCATGTGACATAGTGGGAGTAGGTGACATAAAGTTTTCTTTTGCAAATGGGTCTGCATTTATTTTGAAACATGTGAGACATTTGCCTAAGTTGACCAAGAGTCTTATTTCAGTGGGTCAGCTAGATGATGCTGGTTTTCACACCACTTTTGGCTTTTAGAGTCGGAAACTTCAGAAGGGCTCTATGCTTTTGGCCAGGGGTGCCAAGTGTGGGACTTTGTATCCCTGACATGTATCAGGGGTATTTGATCATGTTGTTGCAATAACCGAGCAGCCAAGCACTTCTTTGTGGCATTGCAGATTGGGGCACATGAGCCAGAATGGAATGAAACTCTTATGCCATTTGGATTATGTACCGCATTTGAGTTTCTCTGATTTTGAATTTTGTGAGCACTGTCTCTATGGGAAACAGACTAAATCAGCCCATAAGAGAAGGGGAAAGAAAGAGTTTGAAAAGCTTGATTTGGTGCATTCAGACGTATGTGGTCCCATGCCTACACGGTCATTATGCGGGGCTGAATACTATGTGACATTCATTGATGATGCAACTAGGAAAGTGTGGGCTTATGCTATAGCTCAGAAGAGTGATGTGTTCCAGGTATTTTAGAAATGCCTGGCCTTGGTTGAGAATCAGTCAGGTAGAATGCTTAAATGCCTACGGACTGACAATGGTGGAGAGTATCTCTCTCATGACTTTCAACATTTCTGTGATACACGTGGGATTAAGAGGGAGCTCACATCCCCTCGTACTCCAGAGCAAAATCCAGTTGCAAAAAAGATGAATCGTACCATTCAAAAAAGGTTGCAATGCATGCTTTCCAATGCAAGTCTTTCTGGTGGTTTTTGGGCTGAGGCAATGAAGATTGCAGTGCATGTGATCAATAGATCACCTAGTAAGAGTTTGGATGGTGGTATTCCTGAAGAGGCATGGAGTGGCAAGAAGCCCTCTTACTCTCATTTGCGTATATTTGGGTGTGAGGCATATGCACATGTGCCAAAAGAGCTTCGAAAGAAGCTAAATCCTAAGTCTAGGAAATGCATCTTTCTGGGTTATGGTGAAAGTGGAGAGATGGGCTATTGTCTCTGGGATCCAGAAGCAAAAAGATCATACGCAGCCATGATGTAGTCTTCAATGAGAAGAAGATGCATAAGACACCCATGAGGGATGTGAAAATGAGGAGAATCACTTTCCAGGATGTGAATCCACCTGCATATGTTGATAGATAACAAGCTGTCCATGCACCAAATGTGCAAGAAATGGTACCACCAAGTACTCCCACAGGTATACAATCAGGGGTAGATGATGGATCATCTATTGGTGGAAATGATGAGCCAAATGTGGTTGATATGCAGGTGGGACAGCAAGTTGAAATGCCCTTGAGAAGATCATCTAGAGTGTCTAGACTGCCTGATAGGTTTATTCCAGGGGTAGACTATGTGATGCTTACTGATTGCGGGGAGCCTTCTTGCTACAGAGATGAGTTCACTTATGAAGAATAAGACTTGGGACTTGGTTTCTTTGCCACATGGAAAGGTTTATTCCAGGGGTAGACTATGTGATGCTTACTGATTGCGGGGAGCCTTCTTGCTACAGAGAGGCTATGATGCATGAGGATCAACACAAGTGGGAGTATGCTATTTATGCAATCAGAGATGAGTTCACTTATGAAGAATAAGACTTGGGACTTGGTTTCTTTGCCACATGGAAAGAAAGCGTTGCCATGTAAATGGGTCTATAAAATGAAGGTCACAGGTGATGTTGTGCCTAGGTACAAGGCCCGTTTGGTCGCTAAAGGGTTCAAGCAAGAGAAGGGTGTGGACTTTGATGAGATATTCTCTCTGGTTGTGAAGATATGTGGATGATATGCTATTGGCTAGCAAGAATACATATGAGCTAGATGCATTAAAAGCCAAGTTGCATGAGGCCTTTGATATGAAGGATTTGGGACTTGCAGGTCATATTCTTGGTATGCGTATCACGCGTGATCGGAGTAGGAAACTCCTTTGGCTTTCATAAAAAGAGTATGTTACAAAAGTATTGCAACGTTTCAATATGGAGGGGGGGAAGGTAGTGAGTACTCCATTGCCTCCATATGTGAAACTGAGTCATACAGATAGTCCCAAATCAAATGAGGAAAGGGCCATGATGGCCAAGGTTCCTTACGCATCAGTAGTTGGGAGTCTTATGTATGCTATGATAGCTACTAGACTAGACATTGCATTTGCAGTGGGAGTTGTTAGCCGGTATATGGCCAATCCAAGAAAGAGGCATTAGGAGGCAGTTAAGTGCATCATGAGGTACATGAAGGGTACCAAGGAGATGTGCATCTGCTTTGGTAGAGGAGACATGCATGTACTTGGGTACACAGATTCAGACTATGCAGGGCATGTGGATAGTAGGAGATCCACTTCTGGTTATGTGTTCACCTTTACAGGTGGTGCAGTGTCGTGGATGTCTCACGCACAAAAGTGCGTTGCTTTGTCTACCACAGAGGCTGAGTATGTTGCAGCCATAGAGGGTTGCAAGGAGGCTATATGGCTTGATCAGCTAGTGGGAGATTTGGGGATTCATATAGGTGTACCGACATTGCATAGTGATTCCATGAGTGCTATTCACCTAGCACGGAATCTGGTCTTTCATGCAAAGACCAAACACATTGAGGTCAGGTACAATTTCATCAGGGAGTGAGGACAAGCGCATAGAGCTTGTCAAGGTTCATACAGATGATAACCCTGCAGATATGTTGACGAAGAGTCTACCTAGTCAGCGATTTGAGTATTGTCGTGTATTGATGGGCATTGGATAGTATGCTCACTAGTTGTTCTCCCTTAAAGGCACATTGTCCTTTAAGTGAGAGGTTGTGGGGCTTAAAGGTCACTGTGCCTTTACCCTGGTTATGTACAATACTCAAACACATATATAAATGAATGAAAAAGAAGATTAGGATGGTTTTGCACCCACCAAAACTTGTGTGGCTCTCTGTTTCTCTCTCTCCCTCTTCCGTTCTTGCTTCCGTTGAGAGCACTCTCAAAACCCCTTCTATGGGAGTCTTGGATAGTGTTACACAAGGTGTAGACAAGTGGTCAAACATTGTGGTACTTGCCAAAATTCCAATGGATCTCCCCTTATGCATAGCCTAATCACCCACATATGACTTGTTGTCTAACCTCTCTAGAAGTCTATCATGCAATGCTGATCAAAGAAGAAGAAAAGACTATTGGTAAGTCTAGAGAACTTTGCCTCCTGTAAGGATCCCTACCACATATTGTGAAGATAAACTCCTCCGCGTGCTCCTCTCAGGTGCCATCATCTTCAAGAAAGAGGCTTCACCTTCCTTTTCCTCTCCATACACTAGGTTATTGAAGTCACCTCCATTAATCCAAGAGTCCACATCCATAAGGCTTCACCTTGCTTGTCCTCTTCATACTCTAGGTTGTTGAAGTCATGTCCATCGATCTAAGAGTCCACATCCAAAAGGATCATAGTCAAGCACCTCCAGAATGCAGGGCTCTACTATGTACAAGTAAGGGCATAAACATTTAGAATGTCAAAAATCTTGGAGTTTCCTAATCATAGAACCATCCATACTACGCTACTTGTGATCATCCCTAATCATATACAAATAGCCAGCACTTGTGAGATAGAAAAGCAAATGCCTCGACTCGTGCCTACTATGGGGGACCACACACCTCCAATACTCTCCCACAAGGAGGCCTTGCCTACATTTGACATCTAACTAAAACATATGCTCCTGTATCAAAAGAAGCTACACTACCTATCCTACCACCACCCTTTGCAACTCTTGGCAAAGTATTAGATGCTGTGGCTATTGGATCGTGGAGCCCATGCACTTGCTAACTCAATATGTTCCAGCTCATGGAGAGGAGAGGAGAGAGAGAATAGAGCTTGCCTATGAGTGTTGTTTCTTTGTCTCGCAGGATGAACCGAGATAATTCTATGCTTGATTCTGAGCTCCAAAGCTTCTTGCCTTAGAGCAAGAGCCTTGCAAAATCCAGCTATTGATTTTTGAGAGAAGAGAAGAACCCTCGGAGATAAATTGAAGATGAGTCTCAAATCAACAAAGAATATCAAAGAAGTATTGTGCAACACTCAGTGATAGACCCATCGTCTTGAAGTAATAAAAAAACCCCTTTGGCCCACGAATAAAACTACCCTGCAGGCAATAAGCATTCATAGTAGATGTTCAAGGAAGCTTGAGCCATGAAAAAGAGAAGAGAGCTTCAATTTGTTATAGTGACAACAACAATGCAAAGGGCAAGAATTAATGTTCTGGCAATCAACGTAGAGCAATGAAGTGGCTTCTCTTGTACACCAATCATTGTAACAGAGTAGGTTTGATAGCTTCTTCCCAAGCCAAAACAAGAATTGGTGATGCAGATTTGTCTCAAAGTCTTTAACTACTCTCAAATTGTCATCAGACACAAAACTCAATGAGCAATTTTGGCCGACGAAGACTACCCTCTTGTTTAGCAACAACACAACATATAAAAGAAACCTTATGGGAATCCATGTAATAGTTGCTGTAAATATAATAACCCAAACATGGTTTGATGTTGTTAGTGCTTAGGGTCTTTAGAGACCAAGCCCCCCTCCACCCAAGCCTCTATTTTTCCCCTTTTAGTAGGCAGGGATCATAAGAGAGAAGACTAGGTAAGAGAGAGATCACAAAGTGGGATAATGTTATAAAATTGGATTTTTGATATTTCTTACTATGGAAATTATTTTATTTTAGTCAAGTGTGACTATGGAAAAGTATTCCATAGGAGTGCACCAGACATGGGGGGTTCCTAGTGTATGCTTTGTGGGGTCTAGTTAGGGATGCCTAACTACTTGTGTTTTGCTAGGAGGCTAGATGGTTAGGATTATGGGTGATTTCATGTTAATACTAATGTCGCTATTGTTACTGGTGTCATTGCAATTGGTTGCAAGGTGTGTATTTTGATGTCTTTATATCAAGCGTACAATTGTGATCGATTGACGTAACAACTAACATAATTGATAGCTTGAGTATAGATGATGAGTAAGATAACCAGGAACAAAGATGGTGAAGTTGATTTGGATTGATCGAAGTATCGAATGGTTGCCAAAGGCCATGGGATATATTGTAAAGTAATGAATACTAAGCCATGGGATAATTTATTTTATTAATTGTGGATGAGGGCATATTAAGCCTTGTGAAATTTTGAGCTCGTGGAGCTCTGTTGAGCAATCCCTCTAATTGTGGACAAGGGATTCTTTTGGATGTACTATTATTGGCTCTTTGCTTTTTTGAATTATAAATACTCTAGATGGGAAGTAAGAGCCACCATCTAGGGGGGGCATATTGGACCCATGTAGTGTCGCTCTCTCTTTCTCTTCTCTCCCCCACTTGTTTCCTTGTTCTTGGTTTCTATGGTTTTGGTAAATCATGAATTTGTGAGCACGTCTAATTCCAAATTTTGTAACAGTGGTATCATAGCATGGCTACGCTCTAGCCTAACTGTGGTGTGAGGCAAGCGACATGATTTTCTCCAATCTGATGACATAGTCATGCTCAAAATGTTTTTCCTGATCATTTCAACTACTTGATTATGAGATTTGAGTTCGCATGCAAAAGTGATCAAAGATGCTTTGAAAATCAATGCTACAATTGCTATTGATGAGAAAATGGCCCATGCTAGCTTGTTCAAAGGTATACACTAGTTCTTTTGAATGGTTGGATCATTATATTTTGATTTGCTTAGTAGACACAATCAAGCATACAAGCATTGTGATGAGACAACCACGGCATCTCTAGATACATCTTTTATCCTTCTTCTTTCTTTTTACTTAACTATTTTTTTAAAAGCTACATATGATGAGGTCACTATAAAAGAGAGGCTCTGCTAGGAATCTCTTTTGAACCACAAAGCTATCAGACCGACGATTGAACGGGAAGCAAAAGAAAGTTGATTGGGGATCAACCAAGCAAACAAAGATTTGGAAGGACAAACGAGATATGTATCTATTCCCATATTTTTGTTTTCCCATATTTGCATTTTTCTTACTCTCATAGAATCACTCATGTAGAGACAAGAAAGAATGGTATGGCAATGGAAGGGAATAATTGAATATGAAGAAGAGTGATAGATCATACTAAAATATCATGAAAAGGAGAATAAAATATGTTAGCCTAATAGGATCTAGTATAATCTAGGTCAGCTAAGAGTTTTTAATGATTAAATAAGCATGATTATGTGCATTGATAAGCATGAGAAGATGTATATCATGTGGTATGTATGAAATAATAAATACAATTACTTAGAGGGCTTGTATCCTCATAGCTTGCTTGGGTAGATGCCAATCCTAGCTTAGTTGTAGATTACAAAATTATTATTATGTGATACATATGGTATGCTTTGATAAAGTGTTCTACTAAAGTGAACTGAATTGGAGAAAATTAAAGAGAAGAAAAAGCATATGATATTTTTGTTAAGCAAGAGGGAACGCATGATTGTTTGCTGGAAAACTTTTTGCTTTGGTAATTTCCTTACGAAATTGATTTTATAGATAATGAAAAATAGTTGCTAAAGAAAATACGTATTGGATCATTATAGCTAACAAGTTAAATAAGAAACTTTGACTTGTGATTATACAATGACATACATATACCCTTCTGCTGATCATAGAATAGTGTATGTCACTTATTGCTACTCGTATCATAAGGAAAAAGAATTATGCTTTGTATTTGTTAGTATTTTTCAATATTATATTGGTATGGGATGGTATAGATATTGAGGAATATGACAAATATAATGCTTGGACCTGTACCAAACTAACATAAGCAATGAATGGATGTGGTATAGTACTTTCTCTTGGTACAAGATAAGAATAAAAATAATCTTTCATAAGTTTTAAATTGGATATATTCATTATCTCTTGGTTAATGAGAGCTTAAGATCTCTTGAAGAATTTTTTTGATCATGATGATACTTGACAAATATCTAAGAGAGTACTCTTCACATCTCTACTTGTTGACTCGGAAAGTCAAATACACAACTGAGGTCAATTGCAATCCAAGCAAGAAGAGGGATGTTACAGAATTTCATTTTCGATATTTCTTACTATGGAAATTATCTTATCTTAGTCAAATGTGACTATGGCAAAGTATTCCATAGGAGCGCACTAGATGCAGCAGGGGTCCTAGTGGATGCTTTGTGGGATTTAGTTGGGGATGTCTAACTACTTGTGTTTTGCCAGGAGGTGTATGATGGCTGATTCCATGTAAATACTAATGTCACTAGTCTTACTAGTGTTATTGCAATTGGTCGCAAGGTGTGTGTTTTGATGTCTATATATCAAGCATACAATTATGTTGGGATTAGTTGGTGTGATGATTCATTGATTGATTGTAACAACTAACACAATTAGCGGATTGAGTACAGATGAGTTAGATAACAAGGAATGAAGATGGTAAAGTTGATTTGGATTGATCGAAGTATTGATTGGTTGCTAAAGGCCATGGGCCATATTGTAAAGTAATGAATACTAAGCCGTGGGATAATTTATTTTTTAATTGTGGATGAGGGCATATTAAGCCTTGTGAAATTTTGAACTCATGGAGCTATGTTGAGCAATCCCTCTAATTGTGGACAAGGGATGCTTTTGGATGTCGTATTATTGGCTCTTTGCTTTTCTGAATTACAATTATAAATACTCTAGATGGGAAGAAAGGGCCACCATCTAGGGGGGGAATATTGGACCCATGCAGTGTCACTCTCTCTTTCTCTTCTTTCCCTCACTTGTTTTGTTGTTCTTGGTTTCTATGGTTTTGGTAAATCATAATTTGTGAGAATTTTTTTGTTAACAAATAAGGATGAGAGAGAGATGAAGTGACTATATTGACTATCAGCTTCACATACAAAGCTCGTTGTGATCCACACTAGATCCACAAGATACCACCTATCATATAGGTGTAAGAAAACAATACAATGTCTGTGCTCAATAGATAATAGGATCTCATACGCAAGAGAGAAAACAGATAGTATCGAGAATCAAAAAATTGATTATTGTAGAACTGATACAATAGATGGCACTGCCTCCCAACCGTGCGCTCCTGTGAGAGAAGCTTCGATGGCATGCTAGAAATAGTAAAGGATGGAGGCTGGATGCTAAGGAATCAGGGTTGCTATAGCTAGTGATGAAATGGGCTTGCTCTTATATAGCCACTAGTCGTAGTCGGTTAGACCCAGTCCGCCCAAAACATTCGATTGGGGGTCGAAATAGGCCACCAACCACATGATAGAACCGTGGCATAAAATAGAGCAACTAACCTATGGTAACCGTTCGGCCTAGAGCCATCCGGGATCATCTGGGGCTCCAAACAAGCCCTGCAACCCGAGAGTGGGCTGCCTCGAGAAATGCTCCATCTACCCTCAGTGCGGTCAGTCATGGGATGCCTTCTCGCACTTGCATGTAGCCTAGTTGGCAGTGTGCCAACTCCGTCTAGCCATCACGCCACACATGGCCCCCATCTGGTGTCCAAACCAAGACCTACCGGATAACCGAGCTACTCAAATGCCTTCTCCTCATATGGGGGGCTTACAAATAGAGTTAGCTGGTTCCCGCGTAGTTACACGAGAGTGGAGCATTGATATCTAACAATAGGCACCCAAGCCTCTATCATCCAATCCAAATCCTATCCAAGATCCACACTAGTCAATCAAGCTGATGGAGACTTCTACCCCTCTAGACACCTTGATATAATAATCTCAACAGTATGTGCCCAATCTATCCTTGGAAAAGCCAAGCGAAAGTTTAGCTAAACCACCATGGGTAGGCCACAAATCCTTTGGGGTCCCATCAATGCATCTGAATGCAATCAAACAAAGATGGGATCAACTTCTCCTCTCCCATGGAGGCAAAAGTGAAAGCCCCAAAAAGGATGAGTGCGAGAACCAACCACATCGATGGGAACCCCTTTTATGCCTTCATCTTTAGAGCAAGAGGATAAACATCTAGAATCTTTAGGGAGTTCCACGTTCCAAAAGCCTCTGAAACGCCCTTGGCAAAGGTTGCTCGAGGCAAGGTCTCAAATCTGGAAGCTAGGAGAAACAAGCCACCTAACTCTAGCTACTTCAAAGAGGTAGTGTCCTTCAAATGAGAGGGAGGGGCATGACCAAGAGGAGAAATCCATAGCATGGGGAGGGAGCAAGGGCTCAGCTTCACCCTTTCCTAAGGTCTAGGGGTCTAAGCTAGGTCTAACCATAGGGCAAGAGTGGAGGAAGTAGCTGAAGCTACTACATAAGGGAGAGGAGAGGAGAAAAGGGGAGAAGAGGCGAGCAAGTGTGAGAGCGACTAGAGCAAGGGGGCAACTCATCCTATAGAGGGAAGGGGAGAGGAGGTGGGAGGAGGGTGGTGGTGACAGTGACTGCAGCAAGGGGTGGCGTGAGATGGGGGGAGAAGAAGGGTGGGGAAGGATGAGGTATGGGAAGATCTGGAGGAGGGGGAGGAAAATGGAAGGGGAAATAGCCACCATAGTGATGAGAAATTTGGAGTCTTGCTAATATTCAACTACCTAGGTGCTTTAGACACCTATTGCAATGTGATCTATCAAACATCAAAGAAATTGTCATGCTCAAGAGTCTAGGGATAACCTGCTAGGGTGCTTCCCCTAGGGCTGGGGAGCTACCTATCTCTCTGCCCTCTCATACTCTTGGAGTCTGGCATCGCATTTGTGGTTCTTCAAATCCTTTCTATGAAGCTTCTTGCACTCCATCATGGTCTAGGTCCCTTCAAAAGTCTCTACCTAGGTTTTTAGGACTCCATCCATTGTCCTGCCATGCACTAAGATCTCTTTGGGCATGCTGCCCTATGCTCTGGTGGGGCTGAGAGGGTGATTTAATATCCCTCCGATAGTATCATGCCAAGTGCCCCATCTACCTGCATTGTATACACAAGCAAACCCAAATTCTCAATGTGCTACTAGAGATCTCCTCCATCGAGAGCTTCAAGAATGATCCCATCAAGTAGGGTCTTTCAGCACTTTGCTATCAACCTGGGGTGGTGACTCAAGCACCATGCCAAAAGCTCTCCCAATGGAGTGGAGGATAGGTTGATACTCCTTGGGATCTTTGAGAAGTAGTGCCTCACCAAGAAGCAGGGGACATGATGCATGCCAGCTCTTGTGAACACGTGGTACCATGGAATGAAGTACATGGTGTAGGCCAAGGAAATGGGGGCTCTACTCCACAAGGGCCAATGTGGTGTTGGGGGATCTCAATTGGAGGAGGAAGATGCCTCTCCCATATATGTTAACCTCTTGGATGTGGTCATTTGCTAGTGCTAGGCTTGCCTAAATCTGATCTCACACTTTACTATGTATTCAAATGAGACCCACAATCTGGCCCACTACTACTTTATTATGGAGTGACTGAAGTTCTTGCTTCACTTGTTGCTTGTTTGCTAGATAAAGGAGAATATTAATGGCTTGAGGAGTCTCTGGTGCTACCATGAGAGCCCCTCCTGGCCAAAAAATGATCACCACCAAGTTTCTTTTTCTCCAAGTCTAAGGAAAAACTCATCGTTGTCACTGCGTAAAAGGAAGAAGGGGGTGGAAAAAGGAGAGAAAAGGCAAGGAAGGCAAGTCATTAGTTTAGGGAGAGAAGCTGCTTCAAACACTAAAGAAGACTGGCAAAGAGAGGGCAAAAAATTCCCACCAAAAAGCTAGTTGGAAGGGCCAACACAACAAAAAGAATTTGTGGTCGAGAGTGGAAGGCTAGGGCCTCCTAAAACTTTGCAAAGTGAGCTAGAAAAAATAGAGACAAGGGCATCAAGAAGAGGCTGAAAGGGCACTAGAAGTAAACCAAGAAGCTTCCTAGAGACCATCACCCTGGTATCAGCTAGGAGAACCTTGAAAAGCCATAAATTAAAATAATATTGATCGAATGTGTAAAAATAGATCAAGCTCGATTAATAATTCGTGACAATACTATAGACTCTTACTACAAACACAAAATTGAGAAAGAAGACATACCTATATTAAGATCTCCCAAACATATGGATATGAATGAACTGATTTGTTTGGTTCAACTACTATCAAATCTTGAAGGAATATTAATTGCACCATGTGCTACGTTTGGCCAAATTTGACAATACTTGTACTTTGGCCAACACTTTCCTAAAGGGAACATCATAAATGTCACTTGCAACATGGATATTGTCCAAAATATACTCCCACATGAAACAAATGACATGATGACAATAGGCATTGCAACTAAAAGAAAGTTAGAATATCAAATTCCATACAACGGTGGTGGTAGTGTTTGCCCAAACTTAATAATGATAGCATTGAAGTGTCTCATTGAGATACCATATCTAATGGAAGGCATGGATAACAATTGTGCATTGATGTTGAAGCCTACAGTCCCATATTGCACTGTCAACATGTTCTTATGTATCCATGGATGTGGATGGAAGCCAATAAGTAGACATGGTTTTCTAGCAGATTTGCAATATGAAAACAACCAAAAAAAGGAGTTAGTTCATCCTATGACTAGTCTTTTGATGGAATTTTGGAGGAATGATTATGAAAACAATCCTTCTCATATTCCATGATCCTTTTAGGGACTTGTTTTATGACCATAGCACCACACAAAAACAATATATGATAATGTGTTGATTGTCTCTCTATCTTGGTTATCCAAGGGGAATATGGCAATTTTGTCATTACCACAAATAAATTGGTGGCCAAATATCCAATGTTCTTCTAGCTCAAAGTTCACTTGCCCTTTGGTCTACTTATTTTGTCTTGTTTGATGGTCAACTCCTTGCTTCCCCAATCTTGTAGAATTTTCCATCCTAAGCCATGGTTGGATCAATAGTATTGGGTAAACATTATTGTCTTCCATTGGATAACAATAAAGGCTACCATAAAGTAGAGACCATTGGTTTTAATGCAAACATCCTTTATCATCCCTATTGAAAATTATCATTTCAATGTGTTTTAGAGGTTGAATGTTGCATGGTCGTGCCAAATTTTAAAAACTTTATTTTTTTAATGTTAAATACCAAAATTTCAATGTCTTATATTCTTCCATCTTAATGGATTTTTCTTTAATCAAAATATGTGTTTAAGAAATTTCATCCCAATTTGGTAACCAAGCAGTAGCAAATTGTTGCAACCCTAGAGCATCTCAAATTCAAGATTTCATTCTCAAATGATTTTTGGACTTTTTCTAAAAACTAGAAACAGATCCAAATTCACTAAAATAGATTAAATTTGATAATTTAGTCAAAAGAAAAGGCTATTCCAATTAGGTGATGCTACTCTAATAACATGACATGCTTGATTGCTCAATAGCTCAGAACAACTGTGACTAACTTTAGCAAATGAACTTCCAAGGATCTCACAAGCTCTGGACTTTGTGGAGATTATGATACTCAAACATACTCACACACCTGCTACCTCTTGAACATGCACACACTATTGAGAAGTTTCACAAACTTCAAGTCTATCATTTCAACTTACACAAGTCACATAGGAGCCACAACATCAATAAATCATAATGTAGTACTAACTCCCAAAGCATTGTAGAGTTTTGAGAAGTAGGGTGTCAAAGTAAAATATCCCATATGTAGGTTTGGAACTTATGCAACATAGCCCCATTGATTGGACTTCAGGAAATCAAGTAGATCACATCACATGCTTAGGTGATCTCGTAAGTATTTTTCCTAACAATTCCCCCTAGCCGATATAGGGTATTTTAAAGCTAGTGTCCCACACAAGATAAGCCAAGAACATCAAGCCACCCATAGGGTCAGCATCAACAAAAGACAAACTATTGATCTTGAATCAAATCTAGGTTCAATCCTTATCAAGATATATAGTGGTCTATTAAGCAATATCCCATATCTTACCACAACATTCTTAGGTAGATTTTTCTATCTTGTCACATCGTTCGTAGTACTTAGCTATATGTCCTATTTTTGCTCAACGTCATCTTACTCTTTGCCACAACTTTGATCACAAGATCTACCTCATAAAATGTTAAGTTTCCTCTTGATCTATGTTGCTAAAACTTACATCTTTGTGGAGCCTAAGTATCTTCAATGCTAAGCTAATAGGCTTGATCAACATGAGAATTAACATGGAGTCATGATCCTCTGCTTTGATGCCCTAAAGTGCCAACTACCTCAATCATGCTTGCATGCAATTCAGATGTATGGCCAGTGAATCTCCTTTGACCATTTTCAATGAGAACAATTCTTGATTGAACATAACCTTGGATACTTCATTTTCAGCCCAAACATATTTTCTGATGCTTTCCATATTTTCTAATGCTATCCAATTTTTCGCATCAAGTTTCATTATATCAATTTGATGAAAATAGTATTTACCCATCCAAATGTTTATCTTATTTCTCCCAAATGTACATCTTCTCATTGCCTTGGTTGTTTGAGGGGTTCTTCTTTACTATTGATAGAAATGCCCCACAAACCATGTTTCATATAAAGGAAATGAATAGCCAACTTAAGAATTTCTCTAAATCAAAGTTGCTAGATTTTGATGGAGACTCATTTTTCCACACAGTCTCATAGGTTTTCCACTTGATGTGATTTAAGACCAATATAATGTTTACGCAAACAATTTAATCCTAGACAAAAAGTATTTACTTGGTTAAACAAGGCTCTAATAACATGGCATGCTCGAGTGCTCAATAGCTCAAAAAACCTTAACAAACTTCTAGAAGAGGACCTCTAATGATCTCATAGTTGAGCAGGACCTATAGAGTATTACAATACTCATAATCCTATGAGCCTTGTAAAACATTTCAATACTCACAAGAATATTTATGCCAACCCACCACTTGTTGTCCTATGTGGGATGTGGGCGATGATGAAAATGGGTAGGGGTGAAGAAATACATTACTGTAATGGATTGGTGAGCCACCCACTCTTGACATAGAGATATGATTTGAGACATACGGAGACTAGTCCAATTGAAAGGCTTGGAACCTGTGTCCATCATAAAAAAGCCTCATGCCACCTTGTGCATGTGGTGAGCTAAGTGATGGGGGAAGAATTGAACCTTCTTGTTGATGCAAGGCATTCCCACTTCTCTATTACCTAATCCCATGTATCATGCTCATCCTTGTAATATATTCTTTATCGAAGCTCAACTGAATCAAAGAAAATTTGGGAGTGATGGTGTATGATCTTTTAGTTGGAATTAGGCTCAGTTGATATCCAAAGCATAATTTCCAAGTCAAATTTCATTGGATAATGATTATCTACTACAAGTCACTCAAGTTTGCATGAGAGGGCAAGGATAATAGGGAAGGGTTGAGCGACTAGTGATACAAAAGATTTTGTAGAAGGAATTGGTGGGGGAGGCACATGCAGAACATATAGAGCATGTACACGAGAAATCAAACTTGAGGCACTATTACTACTTGTTAACAAAATAAGTGGGGGTGGCAAGCAAGAGAGAAGAAGAGAGCAATAGGAAGTTAGAGAGAAAAACAAAATTGCTGCTTGTTTGACAAAATTAGTGGGGGTTGTCAAGCAAGAGAGATGGAGAGAATAATAGGAAGTGAAAGAGAGAAAATGAAGAAAAATACCAAGGGGATTCAGTTGGATCATTGCTACTAGGTTATGCAACAAATCTACCTACGTAAAATGATTTGTTATGCAACAAGTCATTGCTACTAGGTATGCAACAAATCTACCTAGTACAAAGAGCAAAAAGGTAAATATAATGTATCTTTCAACCAGTCTTTTACAAGCTCTTCTTGACATTGATTTGTACAACTACGATTCATGACCCTTTTGGGAATTCGTTTTGAGTTACAAAATTATGGATTTGCCAAAATGAAAAGCTAGAGAAATGTTTCCATAATTCATAGATTTGGAATAAGCATTTGTAATGCTTACAAAAACGTGTGCTTTTAATAGAGGATAAAAAATCCAATTTTTATAAATCAAAACAAAGTCTACCTATGCTATACTGAGATTAAGGAGCAACACGATATGCTTTGACAAAGATATCGATGCTATATCTAAGGCACAATTCATGAATTTCTAGAAATTTTATAAAACCATAAGGAGGCACACCAAAAGTAGAGCCTAACAAAGGACCCCCGATCAAATCAATATAGGATACAGAAACATTGGGCAAGCCTCCACAATTACTAATTCTAGTAGTTTCACAACAAACTGGTGTTAACTTCTAGATCAATGGTCATCAATTTTGCATGATGACCATAAATACAAAGCCAAAAGGCATAGATCACGTGTCTATTAATTATCCAATAGTGGCTTATGAGGATGTATTGAGTTGAACCCTTTGGTGAATCATATTCCTCTTCGATGTACTTATATTACAACTTTTATGCTTCATTATTTAGGTGTTTGATCTCATGCCACTTTTCCATTAGTAGATGCTACTATGGATAGATTTTATCTTAGTCCCAATCTTTGTAAGACCGATTTCCACAATGGTACTAAAGGGGAGCATGCAATATAATAAACTGTCATGCTAAGAATAAATCTAATAGACTTGTAGTAGGAATTCTTATGATAATCAAGTCTAGGTGGACTAACATATTTAAAGCCTACAACTACCATGGGAAAAGCAATATCTTAGCATGCAATGTCAACATTAGTCTTGCCTACCCTTGCATTAACTCCTCAAAATGCCTTAAGATTAGAGTGGAGGTGTGATTAGATCCTCACACCCCTGAGTTTGTATATTCTCTCAGTAATTAAATTCAATCTAATGATGCGGATATCAAGCCCAATTGATTGTTCGACTCATTGCTCTACCCTTGTAATATGTTCCATCAAACTCCTTTGAAGATGCCATGACCCTACTTTTCAAATGTTCCAAATTTATATACATTTCAATTGTGTAGGGCTTGCCTTGAAAACATTCCCAAGACTTTGAGAATCATAATAATCCCAAAGGTAGTAGTTGGTGGCATCCTCTTTGAAAATTTCTATTTTACATCATGGGGGCTGAAATTCCACACAACACAAAGACAACACTTTTTATTTATTCCTCTTGCATGCTTTGAAAATTTCAAAGGTGTATATTTATCAACATTACTTTGAATATGGTGATCATACCAAGCCACTAGTTATATCCACTAGTCTAGACGCCAACCTTTTGGTTCCTCCAGGCCCAACTTACAAAGCCTATTTAAAGGTAACATCTTTCAAGTATTAGGAATCCCATATGAAACCAATCAAGCAACGTGTATCTCAAGCAAAACTCACATTCTTGTCATCTTTGGAAAATTTATGTATAATCAATGTGGATCACATTTTAAACACAATGACATCTAATTAAAAGCTTCCTTCATCTTTGTAGTTGGTCTTCTTTTGAACGGGCACAATTGAGTATGTCATATGGATGACAATATGTTCTTGAAACCATGACAAAATAACAAATTCTTAATTTTCATCTCTAATGGTGACACTATATTGATATCCATAAGATTGTATGGGCTAATCATACGGGGGTTACAATGCAACACCTTTTGATTGTAGGCAACATTGAAACTAGTAGGATTTTGTATTTACTTAGTTAAATGTCATGCTTAGATGTTAGATCAAAGGTGCAGTTTATAAGGTGTAGGCTTTTTTCCCTAAGGTGTAGCTTATAAGGTGTAGAACGCTTTTTTTCCTAGGGGTGGTTTGAGGCAGTAAAGTCAAAAGATGCCAAATGGAAAGGCACAAGAGCGGCTAATAATTGATGTAAAACCACAAGTCGATGCAAGTTATAGTTGAATAGATTGGGATTATCATGGTTATGTCTAACTATGAACATCCTATCATGAGTGGGAAGATTCTTTTGAAGGTGATATAGCCAAGGTATGGAAAGGGATAAAAATTAAAGCATAGGAAGAAGTGAGAGTGTAAGATGTAAGTTTCTTTTCTTGAAGTGGTTTGAGGTAGTAAAGTCAAAAGGTGCTAGATGGAAAAGGACAAGAGGGCCTAATAATTGATGTAAAACTACACGTATCATGATGCAAGTTATAGACAGCTGGAGACATTGGGATTATCGATGGCCACGTCTAACTATGAACATCCTATAGTGAGTTAGGAAGATTCTTAGAGCCTAGGTGTGAAAAGGAAGAAAAATTTTAAAGCATAAGAAGGAACAAGAGTATTGACTTGGGGGTCAAGAATTGACATAAGAATAGATGAAACCACACATAAAGGATTGATGTGGAAGGCCTTGAAGTAAGGAGATAAAGGGTTTGACGAAGGAAATGCATGAATTTCATGGTGTAGCCTTGTACAAAACATTAAAGACAACAGGTTATTAGAGCACATGAAGTAAAAAATGCAAATGAGAAACTTGTAAGAAACAAACAAAACACCCTAAAATCTAGCTAACTAACAAGCCCCTTGGTCTAAATCACCTTGATCCCACCTATCCTAGGTGCTAAAAAAGAGAGTGTTGCTTGCATAGCTAGGAAGCATGCCTTGCCATAGGGTTTAAGCATTTAACTTGGTGATACTAGATTGCCTTAAGCATCTTAGAGTGCCTAGAGGTTTAAGGAGTGTTGACTCCATCTTGTTGTTTGAAGTGCACTCTTTTCGAGTGCTCGGGGGGGCTCATGAATCCATAGTGCCTCTGTTTTGGGAAAGAGAAACTCTCTCACCACACGTTTCCATATTGCCACCCTTTTGTTGAAACACCAATGGCGTTGGAATGCTAACGCTTGCACTAATTGAGCTAATCCAATGTATCTTATGGTAACCCTGCATGCTTTGTTGGGAGCATTGTGAGCATGTAATGAGGGTGATCAAGTCCATCTTGGCTACAACATAAGCACTAGTTGGTGTTTTTTGGCACTCACCGACCCTAACTCACCCACCCATGCTCCAATGAGCGACACCTTGCCTAGGATTGATGTTACACCTAGCATTGAGCTGCCGTTGCTTTGCACCATGTAGTATTAAGAGAACCAAGGTGGAAGTGATGGACTTGTGGGTGATGCTAAGGTTGGGCTCACACCACTTGGTGGCCATCCGTGTGAAGGGATGACATCCTAGTTGGCCCAATAGGCAGACAAGGGTTGTGTTCGACTCATGGAGGCCGAACATGACATGGACAACTCGTCTAACTGGCGCTACATGGGTGGACGATTCGATCTTCTCCAACCAATACACAAAATGAGACTGAAATTAGCACTCTGATGACAATGCTTTTCCTTCTCCATGGGGGGTGTGAACCCACTGGAAACCAGAGGAGCTAGCTACTGGGGGGAAACAAGAAAGGGGGGATGACGTGGAGGGGGCCACGTAGGAATTGCACTTGGCCTTCCCTCCCTGTTTTGCGTAGGCGTATTCCGCATGCTAAGCCTCCCTTCCAAGTTCCCCCATTTTCAACACCCTCTTTACAACATCGCCGTCTCTACCCCTTCCAGAAATTCGCGCCTTTCACAGGTACATAGCTCTCCTCCCCGGAAGCTGGAACGTGGTGAGCTGTGCCGGTTTTTGGTGTTTTCACGCACTGATACTCAGACAAGTTTTGCTAGCGGCGGGAGAGAGAGAGCGCGCAAGCTCGCCTCAACGAGTTTGTGTGCGCATGTGTGTTTGTGTGTGTGTGTGTGTGTGTGTGAGAGAGAGAGAGAGAGAGAGAGAGAGTTTTCGAAGGAATCGCTAGGTGCGTCAGAACGAGAGTTTTCTCAATTGCTCGCTTTGGCAGTAAGGAGAGCAACGAGTTTGTCGTGATATATGTGAGAGAGGGAGAGGGAGAGAATTTTCGAAGGAATCGCTCAATCGCAAAACTCATGTTTCCTTCTTTGCTTGCAGGCGGGAATGAAGTTGTCGGCTTACGGAAATGAGGCTTGATACTTACGGAAGACTCTGCAGTAGATTAATGATGAAGCCACTATCTTACACGGCCGATCGATTTTGCTTTCGAACGTACTCCAGGACTGCAAACGAAGTTGCCCGCGACTCAATTGATGATTCGTCGTAGCTTTTCACATGACAACGAGTTGCGAGTTTTCTGTCTCGAAAAACACAAGAGCGCCAGTTTTCTAGTCAAGCCGATCAGTTTTGCTGGGTTTATGCTTACGCAAAATTTCCTCGAAACGGCGAACGGAAAGGGCTCCGTGCATCTGGAGCTCGTAAATGATTTTCTAGGAGGTGTACTCCCACGTGTGAACGTCTCACCCTAACATCTAAGAGGAATGACGAACGAGAGCAGATTAGACGAACGCACAGGATGGGGACACCTCTGGGGCGGCTCTGAATGGAAGCGGCGCTTTCTTGTACTCACTCCAGGAGTTCTCCGAGCCTTTGCTTGTGATCAAAGAACCAAAGTTGAGGTTGGAGCGAAACCTCGAGCTGTTTCGTAAATGTTAAATTCGTCGAATTGCATCTAATGGTTTGGGAAAAGCCCTTCAACTCCATGTTTTAGCAAACCGTACCCGGTGGCTCTATATTACTTTCCAAGTCAGGGAATACAATATTTTCAATTTTGTCCGCGGCCCCGCGCTCATTTTAATTTGCAGTTTTGCATGCTTGCAGAAAACTTTACCTTTGGCAAGGTGCGTCGTAGCAATTCATAAGCCATTTTCCTCGCAAGAGTCTACATTGAGAAAGAAAAAACGTCTTTGGAAGAATTTGGCAAAGTTGGTCGCATCAGATCAGTGCTTGTCTCAGACAGACGTAGCAGTGGTTACAATGAAACCCCGAAAAGGGAAGACTTACTTTTTAATGTTTCCAAGCCAGGTTGGGGACAGCCTTGTACTTCTTATGCTCCCAGAGAATAATTTTTTTCTTTATTACCTCATTTTCAGGTCAAAATGATCCAATCATATGCTCTATTTTGAGTAAAAGTGGTGTGAAATATGGCAGGCAGAAGCGGAGATTTGGAAAGCTGGAGTCGAGGAAGCTGGCGCTCTTACAGAATTCAATACGCCAACGAAAGATTCCGAAGGCTCTTCAAGAAGAAGCAGTACTTTGGAACAAGCTTCTGATGCTATCAACCACACAAGAACCTTTCTGAAAACAAATTCATTACTCAAAAAACCTTTTGGATTGAGGTGGGAAGCATACCCACCTTTACTCAAAATTAAAGAATGCAGCATGAATTCGTCCTCCAAGATGCCTCCATCTAAGGCTGAAGATGGAGCAGCAACTGAAACTGTTAGAATAGTGGAAGTGAAACCTGTAAAACCTCTTTGGCATGATCTTGAAACCCTCCAAGGCTGTACGGATTTCTTACGCTCCAGCTGCTTGAATTTCCATGCATTAGAGCATGCAGCTATGATGGTGAATCATTTTAAAGGTTCTTATCAGATGGGCGATTCGTCTCTACCAGATGAGGTAACGCAGGGCACGAATTCATGTTTTCGTTTGCACATGCAGCTACGCTTGCAATTCTTTTGTTCAATTTTTAGGGTCTGTCTAGCATTCTAGAACAGACTCCTGCTGTTATTTGTGACATCACCAAGTTTGATTGACAGTTACGCCTCGAGGCATGGAAGGGAACGACCAGAAGAATGGTCAAATCATTGGTGGATCATGTTTTATTAAACAACCCTTCCATGGAATCGTGCATGAATAACGACGATCATATGGACCAGGTTTCTTTGAATGCACAGTGTGCTAAGAATTTTTATTTTCTGTTTGTTAGCGTGCAGTTTCTATCCTAATTTTGAAACTTGCACTCTTGGATTATTTCAGCTTTGGTCAGCAAGCGAAGTCTGGATTTTTGGAGCAGTCCATGACAAAATTATGGGTGCCTGCAAGCAAATGTTTGCAATTGCAGATTCGTCTCTTGATAAAACGCTTGCCAAGCTCCAAGAGGTAAGCATGCTGCAGCACTACATAGCACAAAGACTACTCTGCAGTTTGATTACATTTTACATCTCTGCAACTCACAGGAAATTAAGAGCATGATATTGAAATGATAGGTGGTGGGGTGCGCAGTTTATCTATTCTTTTCCAAAGTCCATATTATATATTAAGCTCTTAAAATAGAGTAGTTGGAAACTTACAAAAGTTTAGGTTTTGAAGGAAACATGCAGAACAGTGTGCATAGTCTTTTAAACTGAGGAAATAATTCTAGACAAAAATTAATGTAGTACTGACAAAACTTTATTGGGCATGCAAACTGGGAGCTTAAAACACGATGCAAACAAGAGAATATTTCTATACAATGGTGTCCCCGAAGTTTAGGGTCAATGTCTCACATGTGAGCCCCATATGAGGCCTGTCATCTGGCAATCCTTGGTAGCATTTGTTTGGGGTTTGATGCATGAGCCATGGAGGCATTGCATGCACGCTGAGATAGGGTATGGATGCCACAGTTTGGCTCTTCATGGAGCCACGTATGGGCTGCCACATGGGCAGCATCGTATGATCCACTGGTGAGTCATGTGGCTGCCACATGGGCAGCACATATGCCCAGTCATGTGAACTGGAAGGCCTTGCATATAGGGCTTGTGAACCATGGAATATGACCCGACCAGGGCCCTGAAACGGTTGCATGTGTTTTGGGTCATGGAGGTCAGCTGGAGCTTGGTATCAGGGCCAGGATGGCCCTAGACTGTGGTGAGCGCAGTCAGCATGTCAGCCAGCAAAAGACCAGAAAGGGGAGCTTGTCTATGTAAAGGGCCATTTGGCTTAGCTCTAGGAGCAGATCTTGTCCATCAGTGTGTTAGCTCAATTGTGAAGCAAAGCCAAAGTAGGCCAGCCACATGGCTAGTACTTGTGACAGGGTTTGTACTAGCCCATCCAAAAAAGTCTTTATTCGGGCGAAAATGCTGCCGAATACTCGGTTATTTCCGTACACAATGGTTAGAAAGTTCAGTTTCAACAAGATCCGACTAGTGAGGAAGCTGACTGGGTAGAGCTTGCTTTGTGGAGCTTGGTGACACATACGTTTTGCTGCCTAGAATGTTGTGTATTCTTCCAGATTTCTGTGTTTTATTTGGCTGTCGGTAGTGAAGGTATATGCTGCCCTATCATTTTGACATGGTATATAGAGCCTAGAGATCTTCTACTTTAATACTGGAGGAAGGAGACCCTTTGCATGAAGGTGACTCTAGGCCTGTTTATAGGGTGTTAAAATTTCAGTTTGTGAAATTAGTTTCTTCATATTCAATGGCTTCATGGTTGCCTATTCCCAGATTTGGGAAGAATGGCAACCTGGACAGGAACAATTAAGAGGCAAGGAGATTTGGAAGGTGACTGCAGGTTTGGAGCGGAAGCCCAGGGGGTGGTTGATACTATGAGACGGTACCTCTTGTAGACCTGGCAAAGGGTGAAGAGTAGGAGAAAAAGGATGCCGAGGCTTTGTCCATGATTATTGGGACCCATATCCAGCCTAGATTGAAGGACACATACAAGACTAAACAATTCTACGAGGATCCTTAATCTCTAGAATCAGCTGTTCACCATGAGGATGGAGGAGGAACAGTCATGTCAGCATGAGGGACAGTCATCTCACCAAGGTGAAGGCTGTTGGAGAGGTAGAAGAACAATCAATCCAGCATTGCAGGGTGTGTTTCAGGCATGAACCAAGAGGGTATTTAGAGCACAGCAAAGGTACCAGCAAACAGAGTCCAGCATCCCTGAGCTCAATATTAAGCTCAAGAAGAGAGCAGGAGACTTGGGAGTTGTCATATCTGTGGACATATCTATTCATGTTTTGTTTGCAATATCTTGCCGTCTGTTTCCAGATCTGACCGTTCGTTTATAATGCTTATGTGCATACATGGAGTGAGGTCAACTACAAGTAGTGATCTTGTGGGTTATTATATTTTCCTGCTGCACATAGTGGTTTGGCTTGACCTAGAAGTAAGTTCCATTCATTGTCAATCTCTAACGCGTAACTAGTGAATCGTTCCTAGTGCATGCTTGCTATGTTTGGCTTTAAAGCACTGAGGTAAGGTATGGAGATAGTAGTGAAACCATGCTCTCAATCTGTAGGCTAATTGGAGTGGTCCAATGAGCTTACAGATTGAGAGTCTTGTGTCAGGTCGTCTATTCCTTTTCTCTGAATACTAAATCAGTGATGAGACCACAAAAGAGTCCTCTCAATGTCTAGTGTTTTCATTTGCTAAGTTGAGGGTTTGCGTCTAACCTGATAATTTTATAGAATTCTTTATCTTTCATGTTTAAGTGTAATTTGGTTCACTTCAGTGACTTCAATAAATAATTATCATTTTTAACCAGCTTTGCCTACGTGAAGAGCTCTTGTGTTCAGAATTGACCATGTCCGATCAAAGCAGCCCTGAACTGCACTGGTGGAGACTGATAATTCATCTTAGTCTATCATAATGGGAATTCTGTAACTTATAAAGAATTGATGGCTTTACTTTCCCCATCATGCATGGAGTTCAATGCATATTAACTTTCCTCATAGTTTCATGTCAATGGCACAATTATGTTGACAATCAATTACGATGTACGACCGTATTTTGACAATGAAGCTAATGTTTTTGAACCCAGGGCCATGATGCACAGATAGCCAGAAATAGTGGAAAAATTCATGGATATTGTCAGTTTAAAGCTGTACTAGGCAGTAACCGAAGTTTCCCCATTTGTTGTAGACTGGCACATTGTAAAGGCTCACATTTTCTGCCCATGTGTGGAGGGAAAATGCTACTTATGCACTATGGAGGTTCATGATAAATGTATTATGGATCCTTATAAAGTCACTTACTAAATGGTGCTGCTATAGTCTGCCCATATGCTATGCAAAAAAGTTGATTTGCAGAGTAATTGTACCATTCTTCAATTGATTCTAGAATCTCCTTTGAAACAGGTTGATCCGGCAATGCTTGGAGTAAGGGCTGAATTTGAAAATTTTGTATTAGGCGAAGCATCTTTGCAGTTCAGAATGTTGAACAGGCTACGGACACCTTACGAAAAGGTATATGCCCTTTTCTCAGGCAAGAGTCTGCAAATTCTTTTTTTCTTGCATGTGTGTTGGCATGATGTATATCTATCTTAATTGTCTTTTTATGTGGTTTGGAGATTTTAGAGAAGGATCTAAGTTTTTTCTTGTCAGAAAAAGAGGCCCATGGAAGATCTTATTCACTTTAGATGATTGATTTAAATGCATTTTGAAAATAAAGCACCTCACACACATTCTCTGTGTGTGTGTGTGTGTGTGTGTGTGTCCTCCCCCCCTTTACCCCCACCCTTTGAGATAAAATTCTTAGACAAACTCCTAAGTTAAAAGGAACAAAGATTTGGATATCAGAGGAGTTCACTCCATATTCCGAACCAGCTTAAACAAGAACTCGGGAAGCTATGATGTAGGGAAAATGGGCTGTTTTCAGAGATGGGAACACACCTATCAAATCTAGCATAAATATCATGTTAGCATTACAAATAGTTATGTTTCTATGAAAAAAGTGGAGGTGCTTTATGCAATCCTATTTTGGGGATTGGATGTAAAAGCTACTTATTGTTCCAGAGGTATTTTTGGTCTTCCGCTGTCATCCTGCTTCAACATGTATCCACTTGCTTGGTACTATTTCTTTTTGTTTTTCAACAGTATGCTTATTAAGAAATGAAATGTTTTCCTACTGTTCAGTTACGGACAATGGGGACTAGGTCTAGCATTTGAGGGTGGACCCCCTTGCTTGGGGTTATGGGCATTAGTGACCCACAAGAGTGATGGCCTCTCTTTGAGAGGGACATCTGGAAACCACACCCCACCTGAGTACCCAAACATGGGACCAATCAAATGCACAGATTGCATACCGACCTAGGAACCATTCAAGAGAATGTTCCCTGAGCTTTGGGTGTGGGCCTGGCAGCATGCCAAGAGTAATGGAGATACAAGATAAGACGACAAACAAATGAGCTCAGTATGGCTCAATTATGACCTTAGAGTACGTCAATAGATAGTCCAAGCTGTTAGGAACCCGTGGGTGCGATCAGAATTGAATTCGGACAACTTTGAAATTTTAGGGTTTTTGGGAGTGTCCTCTTTGCGATTGCAGCCCACCAAAAATCTAGGACAAGTGTCCACCTTCCACTCTAAGCCTGGGGGGGGGGGTAAGCCTATAAAAGAAGGCCTCTCCCCTTCATTCCCTACATGAAAATTCGTCACTTTTCTTCTCCCTCCTTTTGGATGATGCAGCAAAACCTCTCCAGCTCCTTGGGTGCAGCCAGCTTCTCACCAGGCCATTCTCTCACCTCAGCAGCACGTTCTCTCTCTACAATAGCACATTCTCTCTCTACAGTTCCAGCCCCTCCTCTCCAGAAATCTGACCCCTCTCAGCTCTTCTGGAACAGCAGCAGCATCCTCTCTCCTTCTTCTAGCTTGGAGCAGCTACAGCCCCTTTCTCTCTCCTGCTGCAGAATTTCTCTCTCTACTGTTCGCTGCAGTCTTTCTCTCTCTACTGTTCCAGCCCATTCCCCTTGCAGAAATCTGCCTTTCTGTGCACCGTTGGAACAGCAGCAGCTCCTCTCTTACATCCCCTCCCTTGGGATCAGCATTGGCACTCTCTCTCTACAGCTATCACTCCATAAAGGCTTTCTCTCTCTAGCCTATAGGCTGTTTTTCTAAGCTGTTCTCATTCCAGCCCCATTTCCACACTCTCCTCACCCAAGGTAGTTTCAGAGGCATCAAGGACTTCATCTCCAAAAGGGTCAAGTCACGAAGGGAGTCTGTATTGTCAAGTTTATCTCATTTACAGCACTATTTCATGTTGTTTCTACTATCTTTCTAGAAACTAGTGCTTGCCTCTAATGTTGGATGTAAGTGATGATTGTTGCAGGCTTCTTCCTTGTGGATTGAGCAAGCCAAGAGTTGAAACCTGAGCTTGGAGTCCTCCTTTTGTTGTCTACCTTGTACATATGCTCTTGAGTCTTGTATCTAGGTCCTAGGCTTTCACTGAGTTCATCAGTTTGGAAAGTGCATTGCACCTTGGTCTTGTATCTCCATTTTCAAGAATAAGTGAGCCTGGATAAGGGGGGGCCTCGTCTTGGCCCCTCAATCATATTGCAATTTCCAATGATGTCACTTTGTATTTAAGCTGTATAAGTCTTAATTCCAGCTTCATTGCAAACTCTTAAGTTCAAGTATATGTGTTTGGCAACTCGCAATCATTTCATTCAAACACCTCTGCAAAATCCGTTGTCTGAATTGATAGAAAGCACCGAGTAGTTTACATCCGCAGATGTTAGTAGAACTTTCTGTCTTTTTTCTTTCCCGCATGCACGCGCACACAAACACCTATTGAAGTAGATACAACAACACACACACACACACACACACACACACAAGTATGTATATATGTACGCACGTACCTGTACGCATGTATTCCACTCAATTCAAGAACATCCCCATGGTTGTCCTACTTGAATCGATGTCTCATGACACAAAACATGTTGTGTTTGGACTATAGACATGTACCAAACCTAGCTTTGATACCACATTAGATTAATGGTAGGGATTTGCTTCTTGAGCCATGTCCTAAGCACAGTGGAAGATTATGTCACCTAGGATCACACAAAGCCTTAGATTATATTCCACATGCGCACTATGTCACCTAGGATCACACAAAGCCTTAGATTATATTCCACATGCGCACAAGTTCCGAGCAATCACACACAATTTGAAGGTATAGGCAGTGAGATAGAGTTCCTTTAGTGGCTTTGTGCTGGATGGAGTACTAAGGCCCAAGGGGCCCCTATTTAGAGGGAGGGCTGGCTGCCCTCTCCCCTGCAGATTCTAGATGATCTGCCCTGTAGGTGCCCAACTAGACCAGCAGGCCCTCGCCCTATGGCCCTTGCCCTAGAGACTAGTAGCTCTGTGACCTATGTGACCTGATTTTTTGGTTGACTGAGAGAGGCACCAGACTCCTTGGATTGCTCCAGGTGCTTGGCTGGAGGGAATTCTTCTCTATGGATTCAGAGTCATATAAGAGCTCTGACATTGAAGGGGGAATTAGGGTTACACAGTGTTACTGATTGTGCCTCCATGAGGTGCATGGTTTGCTTTCAGAGCAAGCAAACAAGCAAGTGGATTATCTGGTATGTGCATTCCTTTTATAGTCATTTGAAACTTAATAATTAGTTTTGGGGAGATTCTTGCTTTGCATTTCTCAGCTGATGAGAGATTGGAAGGTGTATGCCTTCCTGGAAGTCAGAGGGCACTTGATGCTGTCCTTCACCTTCACAAAGGTTTGTGATTCGTCTTCTGACACACATCTCAATGTTAGACATCCTTACTGCTATGCCGGGGTTTGCAAGCTCCTCAGTAACACATGGAGATGTCACCTAGAAAAGCTCCTCTTGTACCACATGTACTACCATATTCTTTGTCTCATCTGCATCCTGATCAGAGTCTTTCTTCTTCTTCTGATCTGCCTTCTTCGTTCTGCAGTCCTTTGCAAAATGTCCTGGTGTATCACAGTAGCAGCACTTCTTCTGCTGTTTTCTTGTCTTCTTATTCTCAAATTTGACATCCTTCTTCTTGGGCTTGCCGTTGCCAGGCTTGCCCTTGCCTTTGGCTTTGTCCTTGGCATAAAAGGTCCATCCTTCGTAAGTTCAGTTCCCGAGCTTCTTCCTGCAGAAGCAATGACATTAGTTCCCCAAACATCATCGGCACCGCCCTCTGCCCTGCAATGATCGTCGTGACAAAACTTTTGTAGCTCCTAGGAAGCATGCCAAGCAGAAGCCTAGCCATCCTTGCCGAATCTGTTGCTTACCAACGGCTGAGAGTTTGTCCCTGACCATCTTCATTTTTCCTCCATGTTCATGCTGTATAGCTCCATCTTGAGGTCAAGAATCCTTGTGTCGTTCACCTCATACATATTCTCCAATATGGTCCACACAGCAAAGGAAGTGTCCGCCAATTGGATATATCTAATCCACAGTGGTGCCAATAATTATGGCAAGGCCTTAACATCATGCGTCACCCTATCGTTCACTGCTACTGGATCTGCAGGCACCACAAGCATCCGTATAGCAGGTGCCTGACATCTGTACCGTTTCTGATGGCTGCTAGGCTCCAGATGACCTTAACCAAGTCCCCAATCTTGCTCCGCTCCAGATGATCGTGCCTCTGTTCAGCTCCCTTCTGGCCATTGGATCATGCCATGCAGGCTCCAAAGACATCCAGGTAAGCTTCTGTGTTCTGCCCACATGGCAGCCCCTTTTCAAGCATTTTCTTTGTATATTTGCTGCCCACATGACATGTGGCAGCCCACCTCCCCCATGCTCTCCTCATACATGCAAATGGGGAGGTGGGAATCTGAAATTGCTATGTTTCAGATTCCCAAGTTTCTGTCTCCAAACGATGAATATAATTTCTGTTAGTTCTGAAAACAATGTACTGGCTCTGAGTTCCTTCTGTTAGAACTGTCCTTGTTTTGATATGCATGGTGAAAACTATAATTTGTTGGTTGGGATCTGCTCCATCTACACAGAGATCTATATATATGATATTAGGGTGATTGGTGTGGATTTCATGTAGTGGCAAGGATGTTTGAAGAGTGGACTGATTGCAAGGATGTTTGAAGAGTGGACTGATCATAGCTTGAAATGAGGGTGTATATCACGATACGTGTTCCGTCACTGCTTTTGGAATGCCAAGGATTTGTTGATTATTCAATTGGCAAAACAAAGGCAATCTTTCCTCTCATTTAATTTTGGTTCGTCACACTTGTAGGCATTGTGCCTGCAAAAAACTGTGAAGTGCATCATCGGTGGAATCCAGAGTCTAATCCAATCTTGCACAGGAGGTAAATTGATGTTGATTTAAGCCTCTTGTGTTTGTTTCACCTTTTTGGGGCACAACTTGTAGAGATAGATATTGATACAGACATGACTGGGCTTAATTGGCAAGAAATACATCACATTAACTGTTTGTGATTTGAAATGCAGCTTTAAAGGATTCAGAGGGTCTACTACCTTGTACAGATGATCTTTTATCCTTTATGCTGCTACTGATGGCTCGTGGAAAGGTACTGATCATTGCTCTTAGTCATAGACTTAGCAGCTCTCATGGAATTTGGAGTTTGGTGTTTTCAGAAGTTGTTGCTGCAAAAAATGAGGGTAAGGAAAAAACAGAAAGTGGATTCTGTCTTCTACACCGCAAAATGCTCTTGAGTACAGTCAATAATCTTCCATTGGGTTGATATGGTACGGTAGAGTTACTTTATAGCCAGGCCTGTCCACTTCAACAAATGGGTCTATTTAGACTGACTGATGGAGCCTGGCTCTGGTCATAAGTTTAGCCAAAGCACATCTACCCAAAGAATTTCACAAAGGGCCACAAGGTGAAAACTAATGCAAGATCCAATGTTTGTAAGAAGCGCTACCACTTGGCAAGCTGTATTTTGTGAGTTGCTCAGTCATTCCTCTTAGATTTGTGAAAAAATTTGTTTCATAGTTTGAGAAGAGATGGGAGTCTCTAAGTTGTATCTTTTAAGACCTGGCGATATTTGCCCTCCAAATGTGTCATTCTTTGAGGTACCTGGAATGCCATCCTTTGATGGTGCAGTATCCTGCTGTTAAAGATAATCCATCATGAATTTATGAAACGAGTGAGGTTATACCAGGTTATTCCATCATCATGGATGGTGCTGTGAAACCCACCTCACTTGTGCTCTTCCTTGCGCCATCTTAAGAGTCTACGCATTGGTAAAGCTGACCTCCAAAGCAACCCATTATATCCTGGACACCACAGTTTGAATCTGTGGCTATATTTCCTCTCAAGTTGCCTCTAATGAGATGAGGAAGTTTTTCGTCACACATTGAGCCCAGTCGCAGCTGACCTTTGGATCTTCACAGTCGCAGCCGACCTTGGACCTTCACAGGCCTTGCTGCTGCTCTGAATGGTCTGAGACATCCACTGCTCCGGTTTGTTCTTGGCGGCATCCTCTAGAGCCCAAATTGAGTGATGAAGAGAGTATTAAGTGTCAAGCAAGTTCTGTGGAATGGCATACCAGAGTGGCCATCAATTATAATTTAAAAATTGGAGCTGGCAGGACAAGGCTGCTCTGCAGATTAATTAGTCTAAGTATGGTCTAAGAATAGGCATCAAAGAATGCTGGAATGCAACGACATTTACTTATATAACTGAAACTAGTCTGCGAGCAGAGTTATTCATAGCTCATACATGTGTCCCTTGTGTAGAGGAGCATTAGAATCAGCTAATCACCAGAACCCTTTTGGAGGGACACATGATTGATGGAAATGCTGGTTTGGAAGTGGATGTCTTCGGTTTGCGATTGCATTAAAAGGGGTGTTCTGTTAGAGGAAATTTTGTATGAAAGGAACAAGAGGATCTTCAGAGCTTGAGGTCCAACATGGGAGCCTGTAGATGAGCATGAAGACCCAAGAGAACAGGGGAAAAAGTATTGGCTACCTTGTGAGCTAGCTTGGATGCTCGTTGGGCCTGTAGAGACATATGGTTGACTTCCAATTTAAAGGCAAAAACTAAATGACTATGGAATGTTTGGAATACATGAAGTATAATGAAGAACAGAGAAACTGGTAGAAAAGAGAAGCATCTGCTGTAAGATGAAATGAAGGAATGACTAGAGAGAAATCTTATATGGAGAAGCGGGGTTGGGATGGAAAGAACATAAGAGAAAGTGGGCACAAGAGGAATCACAATTGTCACAGCACTGAATGTGTTTACACACTTACGGCAGCGTGCCATTGGCTGCCTAGCCACCCAAGATAGTGAAGGTTACTAGGGGATATTGAACACTGGAGCTCTTGGCCATCAACGGCTTCCTCCTACCCTATGCATAGTTGAATGTGGGACCAATGTCCCATCTCCGTGTAATTGTGGCCACCATTATGGCTTCCTCCTCAAGGTTCCATTGGGGGATATATGCCCACCAAGATGGTAACATAAACATCAGAGCTTTTCTTTGGTGACTACTCCATGTGTTGTTGAGATTAGGTATGCTGACTTAGATGACCTTGTTTTTATGACCGATATTGAGAGATGGTCCAATGAGCCAGAGATACCCAGAAACCTTAGTGAAGGTGGAAGATTTGCTCACATTGTTGTGCCAAGGACGAGGCTGACACCACTTGGATAGAGGAAGTGTCTTTGGAGAAACTTCTAGGATCAGGGTCAGAGGAGTACATGGACACTGAAGGTTGCAGTCAGTGTTACACATGGATGCCTTAGGGAGGTACCTGGCTGGGATGAGGGAGCCACATGATGCGTATTACTTCTGAGCATAAATGTAAATTTCAGCAACTTGTTTGGGTGACAATGTTTGCCATGTCTTTCACAACTAGTGAGAGAATGGGGGATGAAAATTTCTTGGCAGATAGAGTGGAAAGTCTTGTTTTGCAGAGCCGTCAATGCTTGTTGCATGACTTCTTTCAAGGATAGTGATGGTTGCTTTTAGGAGCGTAAGTTGCTGACATGGATAAGTGTTTCAGAGGCTTTTTCAAGGCCCAGTTGCATGATGTTCGGAGCAGAAAAGGGTGAACCTGTTGAAGCCTTTAGGGTGAGGACAGGAGCATCATAGAACAGGAGGCTATACAAGTGTCAGGTGGTTGCTTAAGATGAAGCTCATTTGGAGCTTGAGGTCCAGGTTTTATTCAGGTGGGTTACTTAGTTGTAAATGGTGCTAGAGTGATGATGGGTCGAAATAGACTTTGGAGGCATGGTGCTTAGTAGTATCCAGGCTGTCCTTGGTTTGTGAGGTGGACAGCTGGATGAACTGATGCTAGTACCAGGATTTCTCAAGAATGCTGGCGTGTTTGTGATTGAGGAGGGCTGTACCGTGGATGGTTGGCGCTACTTGAATTGTACTTTTTTTGGGGGATTGTTTACCTCAGTGGAGCTGGATGGGGGGAACACGAGGTGCGGCTGCAAGGATGGATGCCTTCAAATTGTACTGGAGAGCTCTCTCTGTGATGGAGCATCTTCATCAAGAAGTAGGCATTGGCCTACAGTGGGTCACGTTGGAGGTTGATGCCCAGCAGCACAATGGTACAGCTGTACAGCAGGGTTTGCTGGCTGACAGACTGGTGTTGCCGTGTTTTAAGGGCATTGGCCCTATAAATATGGGTCCTATTGGGGGCTGTCTAGGCATTCACAAGCCTATGGGAGTGCCTACCGTCCATATCTAGGCATCACACAGGCTGTTCGATGGTGGTGGATAGTGTACCATATTTTGTGAAACCCAATATCTTAGTAAAGAGAGCATTCAAGATTGTATATTTAAGTGGTGAAAAGACGGATGCAAAAAGGAGAAGCTTGAGATGAAAAATGCTAAACCTAATGAATTCATCTAGGAGGAATCTCTAGCACAACTCCAAATGGTAGTGCAGGTTCGTTGTGTGCACATGTACTAATAGCATGCAGGAGGTTAACACTTGAATGTTGTTCATGAACCTGCATTTGAAAAGCATATATGTTGATAATTGAGAATGTGATTATTGAGGAGATCCAGCATTCTAATACTTGTGTTGTTGCTGGGTTACTTAACAGTCATTCTATACAGTGTGAAATCCAAGATGCTAATGGTATTGTGAATGTTTTGCAGGTCAAGAATCTGCATGCTAACGCTTGCTACATGGAAAACTTTCTCAATTTGCAAAAGGACACAAATAGAGGTGAACTCGTGTATGTTTTTCACCTTAAACCTGAGTACTTATTTTTGTCAAAGGGACTAACTTAGTACAAACTTCCAGCCTGATGAACGGTGTGTCGTAAATGTGTATGCTATATAAAGGGTCAAGATACATTATGAGGTCTAAAATGTGTGGAGCATCTCAAATGTATATAAAATTTATTTTGGTGTGGAATGAGAAATTGAGCTTTTAATGCAGAGAGTCAAATATGTGGTCTACAAATATTATTTCCAGGAGTTTATCTTGGGTCACTCTCCCTAAAACTTTCATATTTCTATCTCATCATCCTTCTAATGATAGCTTTTGGAGAGAACTTGGGTGCTGTCAAGAGGGTGACATATAAATTTGAATCTCTGGCTTGTAGTTTTCTCCCCGTCCACAGGTTTGCGAGGGAGACCATTGCTATAGAGAATGTATGCTGCCCCGGCCAGGCTACCATATCCCACACGCGCATTTGTTGAATCAATTGCATCCTCGTAACGATCCTCAGCAACTCCTGTTGTATAGCGGTGGCATGTGTCATCCCTCCTCATCTACTCTAGCGATGGACCTATTGGGAGGCCACTTTGAGCCACCAGCCAAAAGAAATAGCAGATCTTCCAAGCCGGAAGGTGGATCCACAATCGACTCTAAAACCTGGTGAATACATATTGTGGCCCCTGTGGCTCCAACCAGTGTCTCTCTCTTGCGGGGGTCTAGGAGAGGCATCTAGCTGCACGTCTACAAATGTGTGGTGTGTTCGAGAACAAAGGCATTCGCACTATCCTTTGGGATTGTCCTTTGGCCCATCTTGGATCCAAGTGTAGCTGCTTTGCTTCTCTTTAATGTGCCAACGTGCTAAGACGCTCCTGCAATTGTTGTAGTAGGTGGTTCCCATGCTCTCATGGACTTGGCTGGTCCACTGTCCAACTTTTGCCCACTGACGTGTGTCATGTGACCAATTGTTTGGATCAAAGGCATCTGGGCGCTAAGTAATTGGTGGAGGTTTGTCTCCTCTTTGCAATGTGATTGGCTCTGATGAGGCCTGGAACGATGATAGTACACCCTCATGAGATTCCGCATCAAAGGGGAACCCTTCCTTGAATTAGCTAAAGTCAGGGCTGCCAGAAAGGATGGAAAATGGGTAGTTTACCCTGAAGGCGTAGCACTAATCAGAGGGTTCAAATCAAAACCAAAAGACTCTCAGTATTAAACTGATGTATGGCTGTTTACTCTTCTAGACTATCATGTAGGTATTCTAAATAATGTGGGTGGCTTTTCGCATTCCTTGGGAGCTGCCATGTGCCCTCCCTAAAGCAGATGTACTAGAGGATTTCTTGCTGTCCCATAGACCTTTTGGTCTCCAGTGGGACGTTAATAGACTTCTTTCTTTCTTTCTTTCTTTCTCTAAGGCTGGAGCCACCTACTGCTTCGTTAATCCCAACCTCACATCCAAGATATCTTGTGGCTCTACCACTTCGGAATAGCAGAAACAGAGGGACTCACCCAATGGGATAGAACCCTCTGTACTCGTCAAGAATTCAATTGACTTATTTCAATTTATTTTGGCCTCAAAAGACAGGTAATAGATATATCCAACATGCATCACGCCCTCTTGAAGCTATTAGTTGTTTTTTTTAGAAAAGGGCCTTGTCATCTATGGACTCTAAATCACGGAGCTCGTGTCAAGTTGGAAGACCTATCCTCGACAAATCATGCCTCCTATGAATGAAGTATCCCAAGGCCTTCGCAACAAAGAGAATAAGGATGCTGCTGGGGGGCATCCTTGACGTCTAGATCCAGCAAGGGAAAAGGCCTCCTTATTGTGACCTGTAATGAGAAATTTGGTTGGAGCTACCTGTGTACAAAGCAAAGATCCCACTTATCCATTGTGTTGAAAAACCCAGCCAACACATAGTGTCTTCCAAGGAACCCTCATCCCAATCCATCCTATCATAAGCCTTCTTGAGTCCCAGCGAGGGATTGCCAAGGGTTGACTACTCGCATGCTCAATTTGTGGCCTCCCTAAACTGGCATGCAAAAATGTATCAAACAAGTATTTCTTCACACTCCAGCACCATATGTATGCCGATTTGGATGTCTTCACAAGGCATAGTACTAGCACCAGCTTGCCTCTATTCTTTTCTTCATGCGTTTGTGGGATCTGAACCTCAATTCCCTAGTATTTGATAGTAATGGATGCATGTTGTTGCCCTTGTGGGACCCATATTAAAGCGAGATTATTTCAGATGTTAGCTCTATCCAAGCCAGTCACATCCTCTCACTTCATGACCAGAAGTCATCCCAAACATTCAGCCTCTTGTTGGCCATGTTTTGTGTCCTGAAAAAGCTGCCCATTGAAAGGAAAGACACTCCAAAACACACAACCAAATAGTGGAGGTTTTTTGGGCAACTAGCATCATTTTCCCTTGGATAGACATCAATTCTTCTCAGGCTATCTATGCCCACAAAATCGATGTGCATGCAAAGGTGGTTGACCAAAAATCTATTTCTAAAAAATTTTCATGCATCTTACGCCTTAGGGCTCAGATAGACTTCTTATTAACCAAGGGGATCCTAGAGCACCCCCTTCCCCTTCCCTACTTCCTATAATGCTCTTTGTAAATGGGAGAAATTTTGTTGAATCCCAAGAGCAACATGCAATAGAAATAGACAACTAGTCAAGACCGAACATATGGTTCAATACTAATTTCTAGGCTGCCAGACCAAGGCATATAGCTCGCAAGAATTGAGACTTATTCCTGAAGCGTTTAGCACCCACTCTCATGTGTAAGTTAACGTGTGTGTTGAATGTCAACAGGTTACCATCCCCTCCACACGTTGCATGCCATAGTTGGCATATCCCCTACAATATTGTTTTTGTAGTTGCCAGTGTTTTTCTGAGTTCAATTCTAATGTAATAGGTGTATCTTTCGTACAAAAGAATCCTCCGAAACATTTACGCTAGCAGCAAGGGTGATCTATCACATTGAATTGCTGGATTTTCTAGCTACGTGCTATGGTATAAACAGGAATTACAAAGCTCATGGAAGGCACTTGATTTTTGTGCAAAGTGGTGCTCTGTGTCAACACACTTGTTTTCTTTTTCGTCTTACGCAAAGTTTGTATTATGCACAAGCATCTTTTTTCTCTTCTGTTATGAATGTTTAGGACTGCAGGTAATTACATGAAATAATATGTCTCCCTGGTGCAGGTATCATGTCACAAATTTTGTCGCTGCATGCAACTACTTGCAGTCTTCAGCTATCCAAGAATTAGTGAGCAATGTGCCAGTTTCACCTCCAAATAAGATCTCTCCAGTGAGCCAAATGCAGAATGCATCAGATGAATTGTGGTCTACCTCTCCATCTCTCTTTAAAACTCCCATCAGTAATTCTGAGACTTTCAGCAGCCCACGAGTGGGCCTAAGGGAGTCAATACACCCTACATCGTCTTTCAACAGAAGTTACAGTCTGGAATCGGATGCTAACAGTAGGTCCATCAGAGATGATAATAAGTGGGAAGGCTTTTCTGAGGAGTCCTCTTGTTTTGATGGGGATGCCTTCAATAATTGGAAAAGCAGTGACAGCTTCCATAGAAACATAGCGGAAGATATCCCGGAGTTCGACAATATGGAGAGGTCATTTGTTGCAAACCTCTTTTCTGAGCGGAATATGACTGGGTGGATGGAAAGGGAGGATTCAAGAGACAACCCTGTTCTCAAAGATCTGCCGGTGTTTACATGCAGGAAGGGAGCCTTTGCTTTTCCTGGAGACTCGCCAGACTTTATCCTTGCACCTACATACTACTGAAGCCTAGTATTCATACATGTGTATCTTTGTATAAAGGAGAACATTCCTACTTGCATGCGAAAAAGAGAAGAAATATAAGCTCAGCATTAGGAAACAAAATTATTTGCTTCAAGTGACCTTAGAATGATATATTTAGTTAATGCCACACAGCACTTGCTGTACCCCCAAGGTGCGAAAAAGATCCCATCTTGGTTATCCCAGTGTTGGGATGTTAATCTTGTATTCAAGAAGAGGCAGAGGGTGTAAGTCCTCCAAGCCATCCTTGATATGGAAAATCAGTAAAAGTTTAGTGCGTTACTTGTTAACAATTTGAATATCATATGCTTTCCAAGCCTCATAGCCTCCCCAGCATTTTGGATGGGATGGGTGTTTGGGTGTGTATGGGTGGGCGCGGGCCATGGGATGGGGGTGGACTTAAGTTGGTGTGCGCGTTGTTTTTGGGGGGGGGGGGGGGAGGGGGGTGGAGATTGCGGGTGGAGTTGGTCGTCGGTGGCTGGGGTTTGGTTGGCTGGAGGTGGGGGTGGGAGGGGTTAAGCTCAGTGGCTGGCAGAGGTAGTGTACATGAGCCTCTTGTTGCTATAATATTCAAACTATTACAAAGCAACTCAAAGTCTCAGTTTTTAAAACCATAGTTTCTGTTCTTTTTCTTTAACTGTAAGAAACTAGTTATATATGAAGTATTCAATTTCGAACATGGATGTAAATGTGGTGCAATTTGTGCGAACGTTTCCTTTTATTTATCAACTAGCTATGTATGAGATTTGAACTCTGCGTTAAAACTTGCCAAATATAGAGGAAAATTTGCAAGGGAGAACCACAATGGCCAAGGAGCATTTGATTTCTTGTCTCCTCATGATAGCAGGCAGGTTGTAAGATCCATTATGCACTTCATATTGTATATGTAACAAAAGTTTATATGCCACCAAAATTGAGAATACAAGTAGATAATCGTTGTGGAGAGAAAAAATATATATGCATGCTCTCATTTTGCTCGATGCTAGTTGCTTATCAAATCCTCAATGAAGAGATTGAAGTAGGATTTTTATATGTTGATATACTTATAAATATAATGATAAGACTCTTAGAATAGTCTCAATGGAGACAATATATTGATTTCATAAGGAGATGCGGGACACAAATAGGTGGCTGTTAGGAAAGTACATAATGCTCCAAGCTAGAAGAATGTTTACAGAAGGATGAGATGATTTGAAAGATTACCCAATGCGAGAATTTTGTTAGTCGATATGATGGAGTTTTGAAGAGAGAGTCCCATCATGAAGCAAGCATTTGGCTTAATTAAGGGATTTTACGGCAGCAAAGAATGGAAGTTGTCTATGAGGAGCAGATACATTATGGTGGGTATCTTCCCCTTTGCATGTGTAGAAGCAGGAGCAAAGACATTGTAGGTGAGTATCTTCCCCTTTGCATGCGTAGAATCATATCGAACTGATTGAAATGTTGAGCTATATGTGTGTGTTGGGGTGGTGGAGGATTACTTTTCTTGAACACTAGAACGATTACATCCTTCACATACACTTTGGTTAGGATAACATTTGCATTTAAAGCTACTCCATAATTGAAATCCTTGTTGACCACTGATGATTGTGAATCATCTACATGGCAAAGAGCCCACAAGGTCTCACATACAAGCATGTCATGGTCAACGTCAAAGTTGTCGTCTAAAGTTGTGAAAAGAGATGAAATGCATTCTCCTGTGACTTACAAACCGACATCTACCTCTTCCAAACACCTTGGACCTAGCCCAAACTCTTAGCTTCTTCAGATACTTTTCAATCTAAACACTATTCTTCTCTCTTTCTACATAAAGCGACTTTCCATAATGGAAAGTCATCCAAAAGAAACGCATCCTCATGTTTTGTTGTCGACTTGAGATCGCTTAGCATCGTAATGACATTGGCCCTTTTTAATTATTATCGTTCACGTCCTTTTGCCACATATCATCAATGTTAACGAGATTTGAACCTTCTACTTTAGATCGCGTCGTGAGCACTTAAATCCACCTTCATCTAAGCAGCAGAACGGGCTCTATGTGGCCACCCCTTGTGCAACACATTCCATAAGAAGCAATGGAATTTGCCAAACTGCCAAGCTTTGCACATCTTGACTACATCCATCTTTCCACCAATCATCATAGCAACAAGTATTCCACTTACTATAAGCTTATGAGTCAATCATTTCTCTTTTATTAGGCATTTATGCAGCTTTGACATAGTGATTTCCTTTAAATCGATCCCATTAAAGTCACCATTGGTTGACATGCCACTCATCACTTGTAATGAAATTAGTGGGCCAATCCTTGCTCAATCTTTGCAATTACCCTCAAATTATTGCAATCCAACTTGGATATAAGGTTAAACTCTTCCAGACTCATCCAATTACCTTGACTCCATCTGAAACCTTTTCTATGAGACCTTTCTTTTCTCTTTACAGAATCCCTCGTCAGAACAACATAGCTTCATTCTTTTCAAGCTCAAGCTCTCTCTCTCTCTCTCTCTCTCTCTCTCTCTCTCTCTCTCTCTCTCTCTCTCTCTGTGCAAGACATTATGGCCCAGGACAACATGTCGGGTTTGACCCCCCCGAAGGCTTTATTCATTTAGAGAAATATGAGTACAAGAGTTCAGTGTGGAAGCTGCTGATACAAGAATTCAAAAACATGAAAATTTACAAGAGCTCTCCAGTTCATTCTTTTGGCAACATGCCAAGTGTCAAATTTCAAACCTACTTTCCTAATTACATGCCACCTAAGGGCAACTTTGGAGTCTTCGAAACACTTGGTCACGCCAGTGATCTCCTAAGCGCTTGCCTAGCTCCATATTGCTTGGATCTTCAATCTCTCTTAGTACCTGCAACCATTAACTAAAGCGCACAACCATGACACCCGCTAATGGTTAGCACTTTGCATGCAAATAATAATATGTGGACTAATCCTAGTCACAGTGGGTGTCCCCACCAAGCAAACATGTGCAGGTGGAGTTCTTTAGGAGGTTCAAGGCCCACTATCTGCACATCAAGATTTCTCAAAGATGTTTTAAAGGCCTCAAGCCCTTTCTTTTGTGCAAGTTGAAGGATTGATACACTTGCTGCTATGTTTCACATGTGTAAATAATGTTCTTGAAAGAGTCATTCAATTACCCACAGCAAAAACAATTTGGGATTCTTGGGATAACCTGCACATGTGTCTGCTATATGCGTGTGTTCAAGGCAAGAGAAATTGTATGTGTGACGCTGGCGAGTTTGTCTACAACAAGAAGAATGGTGCTATGTCCTAATGAGACAACATATAAATACTCGCTCCTCTCTATGAAGGTCTTTCAAGATATAGAGGCATGCAAACTTGATGATGATGGAGGAAAGAAAGGAGAAAGGATCTTGCAATGCAACGGATGTAATGTCGCGATTTTATATCCTTCTTTACACACAATATTAAGAGTTTCATTCAACACAACTTCATTTGTAGGTGGTAGGCTCTACAATACAGAGATTGTATTGAGTTTGTGATTCTTGTATGTAGGGAAAATGGAGAAGATGCAAGAATAAGTCATATGTAGAAAGTTGGGAGTACCATACTATTGTCCCCATGGGTGATGGAAAAGGATTAGATGATAGCTGTAGTGATGAAGAGGGTGTTGTTCTATTTAAGTAAAACAAATGTCTTTCAAATTACTCTTCTAGTGTTTCAAAAAAACAAGAACAAATTATTTACATCTTCAAATATATGGCAAAATATTTATATCCCCATACAACAAATATTTTCTTACAAAGAGAATGGTAATTTTCTAAAATAACATATCAAGTAAACACCCAAAATCAATAAATCCTCAAATAATACGTTGGTATGTTAGTTTCATCCTATTAGTGAGAACAACTTTTACATCAACTTCATACTTACCATATAATTATGCATCTTTTCTTATAAATTTGTATAAACTTCAATATGTGATATCAGTATCTCTTAACACATTAAGGGACTACAAAACTCAAGTACACAATTTCAAAACTTAGTCATATACATATTTGATATGCAAAAATTAATTGTATTGATTTCAATTATACTTTTTCTTGGTATAAAAATACACACCTAATTACATTTTTTTGATTTTACACAACTTACGTATTACATATAAGCCAACGGTAAAGCAACTCCATAACTTTGTCATACATGTATTCGACATCCAGGAATTCCTTGTGTCAATTTAATGAATCCTTTGTGTTGTACATTATTATGAGTTTCATTATCTTTTATAATTCTATAGGTTCTCTCAAAATACTTATTGAATAAGATTTTGGATGCTTGTCCATTCATAGTTGACATACATGAATCACAATATGAGGAGCTGCTTCAATATCTATACATATCGGCCTTTCTTGAGAAAATTCCCCACAAGTGCCAAAGGTAGATAGCACTAAAATCTTAGCAACACACCGATATTGGTGGCAAATCGTATCACCAAGGAATAGATGGTGTGATTCAAGAAAAACTAGTATTTCCCATCAAGACACACCCAATGCAATTTCTTTGGAGCTAAGTTAACACCATGCATGATCCTACACTCAAGATTGTGGTGGAATACTCTCTTCCAATGGTCCTACCAATTTAGCCAAAATCTTGACATTTGTCAAATGATTGATGCCCTGCTCTTCCCACACATCCAAATTTCTATTTGTTAGGACAGAAAGAAAAGAACAAAACATAAATCTCCCTTATAAAGGGTGAATTGTCCCAACATTTTTCTAAGGACCTTTATCATTTGATAATGAAACCTTAAAAAGTTGATTAGTACTTGAATCCTTACCAAGACTCAGAGCAAAATCGTACCTCAAACAACAGTTGTTGCAAGGGTTACAAAGACATAAAAAATGAGCATTGCACAAGTAAAGGTTCATGTTTAAGGGATAAGGAAAGTTGAAGGAAGCTCATGAAGAGGCAATCCCAAATCAAGATCGATTATTCCTTGAAAAAGAAACGTTGAGTACAATATACCAAGTAAATAATAGACAATGATAGACCCTTGAAAAAATGCCTACAAATAGCATAGGGGCCACCCATAAATCTTTCAACAAATTTAGAAAATCTATAAAATTAGTACACTAATCAACTTGACAATATGACCACCAAAAGTGAAGGATGCAAAACGACTAAAGCAGATCCTTGAGCTAATAAAGATTACAATGTCCTTGCAACTGCAAGGACCCATTGCAAATGAACCACATCACATAAGTGACCACAAACAAGATTGTTAAGGCCTGAAGACTACATGTGGCACAATGATGGAAAAAGTGCATGAGGATTTCACAGGGCAATTTGGGTCTGAATTGCTTTGATTTTGGACCTCGTGGTTGGCAGAATCAAGCAAGGAGAGACCCTTAAATTTGTAATGGAAAAGTTTGAAATTCAAAATCCCTAGTATAAATATAGAAACATACATTGATTGTGGGAATGCTTGTTGGTTAAGTTGCTTGACCCGCATATAGATGCTTGTGTACACATAGAGACCTTGAATGCTACGATACTTTATCCATGGTTTAGAGAATGCTTTTCCTATAGTTTTTATGTCTATTCTTTGCACGGGCCTTTCATCACTTACATAATGGAATGCCAGTTCATGATTCTATAATCTCAATTTATCTCACGACTTGAAAATTTGAATCTAATGTTTTGTCCCTAGTTTAAAAAATGGCTTGCCTAGTTGTTGATGATGGATGCACTGCAACACTTTCTCATTCCCCCAATAGCCCAAAATGGTCAAGCTGGTTAATAGATTTCCCTTCCCTTATTTACTTCATGCAATGTCCCATGACGTGGAGGTTCTATTACAAGGCATGCAAATGGGAGAGAATAGAGTGGGAGATTCATACAAATACATTAAAAATTGTTAGCTTCATTTATGCCATTGAGAGAAGCAATGGTTGTTTCCAATAGTAGTAGTGTTGGGATATTTGTGATCAAGGGCTTACTTTAAGGTTCATGTGTGCATCTATCAATAGTCACATGCATGCACGTGCATGTGTGCGTGCGTGCATGCGTGCATGTGTTTGTGTGTGTGTGTGTTGTTATGGATAAAAATGACCAAGGTAAAAGGCACAAATATGTGTGTGTGCTTGTATGTGGGCAATAGCATAATAAAATATGGTGTGCATATGGCCTAGGGTTGAGGTGGCAGGGTATGACCATGTGCCACCCTTCCACATAAGAGGACCCATAGGTGTGTTGTACGTAATCCATGGTAGTTATATTATAAAATGTTGAGGTGGCATGGTTCCTCCATGTGCCACCCCTCCACCTAGGCGTCCCCATGCTTGCATTTAGTGAGATATGGCCCAAGCACCATGGGAAAAGTAATATTAAATAGGTGGAGATGGATATTATATTGGATTATTCCCTCCATGTAGGATAGACCCATGTGGGGGGAGGGTGTAGATAGTCCAAGCGTGCAAGTTAAATAATGGGGAAAGCAGGATGAGGTGGCAAGATTCCTTGTGCCAACCCTCCAATTGTCCTCCTAGATGTTTGTGTATATTATAATATAGGAAGAAGCCATGGGAGTTTGATACACTATAGGATATGGGGGTTGAATTAAGGGGAAAAGGCTTGTTACACACAATTGAGAGTGTGTACCCATCACCAAGCTCACATGGAAGAAACCTCCTCTCACACCATGCACGTGGGAGGGTGGCATTTATTGGGATAAACCCCCTCTCTTGGCTATAAAAGGAGGGGGCTATTCCTTGATGTGACACGCTCATTCTTGTATAGCCACCATGCTAATATTTTGATTTCCCCCATCCTTCCTTTCAAATAAAGCATGACTCTCTTTCCTTGATGTCTCCATCTCTACATTCCACCTCTCATTATGTACATGCTCCTCTTCCCCCTCTCCCTTCCCCCTTGTGCCATAGTCTCCCTCTTTGTTCCCAACCCTCTTAATCCCTTTTCCCCTCCCATGTTAATGCTTCTCCCCTCCCGTTCCCTTTCCTCCATGGCTCTCGAGCATCGCCATGTCTAGCATCTAGCCTCATGCCATGATTTCTTTTCTAGTTACTAGAAATGGTGTGGCTGCTACTAGGATATGAATCTCCACTTATGAGGATTATGCTACCTTCGACAACTTGGTAGTTCTATTGTGCAAAGACCCTTCCTCTCTCCTTTCTTTTTTAGCTCTCTTTGAAAAAAAAAAAAAGCTCTCTTCCCACCCCCTCTCCCTCTCATCTTCTCTCTCTCTAGTCCCTCTTTTTCCCCACCTCTCTCTCTCTCTCTCTCTCTCTCTCTCTCTCTCTCTCTCTCTCTCTCTCTCTCTCTCTCTCTCTCTCTCTCTCTCTCTCTCTCTCTCTCTCCCCCCCTCACCTCCTTCCTCCCACTTCCTGCCTCGCCATCTGTGATCGTCGCACCGTGCTGCCTCACCATCCCTATCATTCCACCGTGCCCCGTGCGCCTGCCCTCGCATGCCATGCTGTCCTTGCCCTCCGTTCATCATTGCTGCTGATCTTGCTACGTGCCTGCATCCACTATCACTTACTATCCGTCGCCGCCTATTGCCCCCCACTGTCATCACTATTGATGTTGCCACCACACCGTGCCCTCCGCACAACTCGCATTCCATCACCCTCCTCGAGCCACCGCCACCTCACCGCCTCCTCCTCCCTGCTTTGCATCTTACATCCTCTATGCCAACAAAGCTTCCGAGGGCCGTATCTTTTTGGCTGAGGTGGAATTTCTTGGTGCTGCAGAAAGGAGAAGTATACAGTTCTCCGAGCTCTTCACGCAACTAGTTGGTCAAAATTAGAAAGTATTCCTCCTAGGCAAAGAAGACGTGTGAAAAGTGAGTCTCTTCTAGTGAATTCTCTCAAGCGGCCACTGACAAAATGCCAGAATCTAGTTGTTCATCTAACTTTGTCCCTTTGAAGGTCAAGAAGAAAAGAGCATTCAAGAAAAAGGTCAAGGTGCAGGAAAAGCCAAATAGCTATTACTGTGATTATGCCAAGGAGCTAGGGTTCTCAGAATTCTTATGTAATAACATGCATTTATATGGTTGAAATGTTATGTCCTTGGAACGCATTTGTTCCTAATCAACCTTTTGTTCCTCATCATGAACTTCATGTGGTAATTCTGTTTGGACACAAATTGAATTTTCAACATAAAATTGTAAGTTTGTTCAGGCCAGAATGCCTTGCTGAGGTTTTGGCTTCTCCTCATCCACTCATCCTCCCAATCCTAGATTATCGGGAGACTTCGGACATATGTGTCTTGGTGCTCATATGACATCAGCTTGGGTCTTACACTTTGATGGTGCTTATAGACCTTCGACAAAAGTAGCAGGGGTAGGAGTGACCTTGAATTCACTCGACTTAGAAAGCTTTTTGTACAGTAGCCCTGTGGCAGCAAACACTTACAATCAGGCTGAGTACTTTGAACTCACTTTCGGCTTACAAAAAGCCAAATAACATCAAATCACTCAGCTAGAGGTACAAGGCAACTCATAACTGGTATGCCGACAAGTAAGCGGTGAGTGGAAAGTGAGAAGTGAAGCCTTGACAGGCCACCATCAACAGGCCACTCAACTTTGTCAAAACTTTGAAGAGATTCAAGTGAAGCATATTCCAAGAACTCAAAATAGCATCGCCGACTCACTAGCACGAGTGTCTTGTGAATCAAAAGGAGATACCTCTTCAAAGGAGCAGAAATGCCGAACCTCATCCTACTAGAAGAAATCTCATGGAGACTACAAGAGCTCAACGTGCAAGCCCTGCATCTTCTTACCATGGTAATGGTTTTCCTCTTTGCCTTGATGAACAACTTAATGTGATGCCATGTATCCCCAATCTTCCGCAATGATGTCAACTATAAAAGTTGTTTACGAACTCTTCTTCGCCATCGACTCTTCTTGTACGGAATATTGCACCGCTTCCGATACTCATTTTCACCTTACATTTGCTTTCTAGAAGTCTCATCCCCGCACATCCATTTTAAAATTCCACTCTCTATTGTCAATAGATAATCTTGTATTTTCTTACCTCCACCATATTCTTCAAGCCCCTCCTCTTTTCCAAGCCTAGCTAACATTCTTATGTTCTAAGGTCAAAAATCTAAATGAGTATCTTGTGGCCTTCAAGCATCATTGTGTTTCTCTCAATTTTCTTATTGAAGATAGATGGTTGTTGGTTCTTCCCACATTTCTAGATGGTTTGGCTCAAGTGTGGTATGAGAAGTAGGCCAAGGACATTCGCCAAAGTTGGCCGAGGTTGACAACGGCTATGACAAGTATTTCAGCAAAGAAGAGGAGCTGGAGAATGTGTACCTATAGGTGGCAAACCTGAAGTAGTCAAAAGGTGAGATGGCGCGTTGATGCATGGATTGAGCGGTCGTGCTGGATCGTTTGATTGCCACGCAGGAGGACAACATCGGATTCCAAGCTGGAATGACTTAGCATGTGTTGGGCTACCTCGTAGCAGGAGTAAGTGATGAATTCCACCTCAAGCTTAAATGGGAGAATCTAGAGACCATGGTGCGAGCACAGGAGATTGCTCAAAGGTTTGACAAAGTTCAGTCCAACCCTGCTTCAAAGAAGACAGTTGTCCCTCCTCAACCCCCTCAATTCTTGCAACAACCACCTGGGGGTTCCAACTCAGAAGCATACCTCCACCCCCTGCCAAGGATGTATTACCGCCTCCGCTTGAAATGTATGGCCCTCCCTTAGATGCTTACCCTTAACAAGGTGTATATCCTCACCCTCCACCTAGAAGATTTGACCACAAGGCCCCCTCCTTCCTACTCCCACGGCCTCTCCTACTAAAGAACCCGGTGTTAATGACCTTGCCAAGGCCCTGTGAATGATCTTTGGCTTGAGATGGTGGGCATCAAAAATCAAGCCAATCGCCCTCCAAGAGAACGTGCCAATGTTGTGTGCTAAGAGTGCCACTAGAAGGGACATTATTGCACCAAATATCCTAATGTTCCGAGGGTGATTCTCCTAGGTGAATCAGGCACCGAGGATTCTGATGTGGAGGTCCTTGACCTCGAGAAGAGAAGTCATACAACCTCGGACCCCTCTCCAAACCATGGACCAAGCCGTCGTAGGAACAAGGTGTCATTCTCAAAGCCCCCAGATGCTAAGATGATAGACTCACCAGCGGAGAAGGCTAAAAGATCTCATAGGAGTAAGTAGCTCAGGGCAAGAAGACTATTTGGTCATTTAGGACCTTGCCCATTGGTCTTTGAGCATCACACTTCTTGAACTGATAGCATTAAGCCCTAAGGTGAGATGTGAGCTGCAGTAAGGGATCTCAACACGAAGCAACAAGGAAAAAGGGAAGGTACGAGAGATTTCTTCTATCTTTGAAGATGTTGATCGGCACTCACATATAGTAGTTGTCATCATAGATAATTGCTACATCAAAAGTGTGTGTGTTGATGGGGGAGCCGCATGTAATATCATGGTGCCCCATATCATAAAGAAGTTGAATTTGAAATGCACAAGGTGTTCTTCATCGATGACTCGCCACCATGGGAGTCAGTGAGGATTTGCCCATCATTGGTTGATAATCACCATCAATTTCTATGTAGTGGACATTAAAGATACAGGCAGGAGTTACCTAGCCATACTTGGGAGAACGTGGTTGAGAAAGAGTGATGCACTCAGTTATTGGAAGATGGGACACATGTCTTTTGGTGCTTCAAAGGAGAAGATCCCAGTGCAACCAGGTGCCACTAAACCAGAAGAAGAAGAGAAGCAAGACACTGATACTCTTTCATCCTCGATGCCCAAGTCAATGGAGGATTTAGATGGAGAGGAGGAGTTATCAGAGGAAGAAGTTTACATGATGGGGGTGTCTCTGACACCGCCACCCATGGCAAAGGTAACAGCCAATCCTCAATAGCTTGAATCTAGGTTTTCTCCATCCCTCACCCCGAGTGAGAAAGATGAGTTTCTAGAAATGTTCAAAGGGTTCCTTGAACTCTTTGCAATTAGCTATCACCACCTTCACCATGTGATTGCCATAGAACACAAGATAGAGCTGAAGCTTGATGCTAAGCCAGTGGCTCAGAAGTACCGGAGATTAGGGCCCATGTAGACTGATGCTTTGCGCTCAGAGTTGCAAAAGCTTGTAGAAGCTGGGTTTATGAGATGTATACTTTCTGTGATGGTTACTCCAGGTTTTATCAAATCAGAATTGCCAAAGAGGATGTGATCAAAACCACATTTGGGGGACGTTTGCATTCAAGGTGCTGCCATTTGGCCTCACCAATACTCTCGCTACCTTTCAGAGATTTATGTAGATGGCGTTTGCTCCTTATTGGGGGTTTTCTTGGAGGTGCTTTTAGATGATTTTTGTATATTCTTGGCACATAAGGAGCATGTCATGAAGGTTAGGATGGCCTTTCAAAGGATCAATGTTGCAAATGGCAGTCTCAACCCTGATAAATGCACCATTGGAGCCACTCAAGGGAGGTTACTGGGACATATTGTCTCATCCGAGGGCGTCAAGCTCTCCTTGCCAACAACCAAATGTTAAGTGCATTCATTTGTCAATCTAGCAGGATACTATCGATGCTTCATTGATCAATATGCTGCTTTGACACGACCCATGACTATGCTATTAAAAGATGGGGTTGATTTCTCTTGGAATGAGGATTGTGATCAAGGGTTTGTACAAATCAAGGGTGCTTTGGCTTTTGAACCCATTCTATGCAATTCTGATTGGTCAAAGACTTTCTATATCAATCCTGGGTTTGGTGAGCACACTCTGGCAGGTATTCTTCTCCAGCAAGGGGAGGATCGGTTCATGTACCCTGTTCAATTTCTTCTTGATAATTGCTCAAAACTGAACGATGCTACTCTAAGGCTGACAAAGCATGCCTTGTCTTTAGTGTTCTGCATTGAGAAATTTAAGCATTATGTGGCTGGAAGGTCCTTCATTATAATCTCTAGCAATGGTCTTGTAAAGCAGGTTCTTCAATCACCAAATCCCATGGGCCGGTTGGCCAAATGGTTGGCAGTTCTACAAGAATATGTTTTTCTTTTAAAATTGTAAAAGGGGGTTGTTCCAACTTGAAAAAAGCCTCTTGGTTTGGCCAAAGGAGCTCTCATGGCAGCATACTAAACTTCCAGAGCTATGAAGATTTGTCTCTTTCCCTCGGACAAGCAACACGTTCAGTACACAATTCAATCCCTTTAGGGTAGAGTAGTGTGGTAGGCCAGATAGTCAGTTTGATACCCTCAAGGAGGCCCTAGATGGTGACCACATTCAAGAGTTCATTATCTATGGGAGGGCATGTTTCTACTCCAATTGAGTTTCCCAATCACAACATAGGCCCTCAAGGAACAGAGTCTGATCTTCTTGGGGCTACACATGGTCTACCTTATCCCTTGGTACCACAACTTTACAGTGGAGGATATGGATATGACACATCATGTACCTCATTTTTTGTGATGCTCCACTTTTGAGTCTCCTGAGAGAGTAGAGATCCATTTTTCCTTCTATAAGGGGGGATTTTGGCACAGTGTTGGATAGATGATGGGGTCCCCAAGCTCAAGCTAATTGTGGAGAATTCAGAGGCCCTCCCAGAGATGATTCTTCTTGAGACCCTGGATGGGGGATCACTTTGGCAAAGGGTGGAGATCTCTATGCCCTGGCAGTGCTTACGCTATAGACATTTGGGGCACCTAGCTCGAGACTATCCTAGATGGTAGGAATGACCTCCTCCACTTCTCCTAGAGGTTTACCATTTTCACCAAGCGAGCTTGTTTTTGCAGAGTGCGGAGCAAAGATAAGATCTTTATGCTTCCTTGCCACTATCCACAAAAAAAATTCCCTAGAAACCTCGGTCGGCTCCCAGGCAGCCCCAATAAGAGTCACAGACACCTTGGGTGATGAACTTTGAGGGCAAGTGGATCCCGATAGGTGGTTAGAAGAAGTCGAGAAAACAGACTTGAAAGAATCAAAGATAAAGAGACAGATGTAGGTCAAGGAGTAGTTGGAGAAGGAGTAATCCTCCTCCCGATAGGAGGACTAGACAACAGACTCACCTACAGGTCACCCACCCCATAGATATAGAGGGTTCCTGCATCAGCATTGGATCCCATGAGCATTGAGCAGGCTGACAGGAAGTCTCCACCACAACATCAGGGTCTAGAGGTGCAGATGTCTGATGCTCCCCTAAACAACAGACCCTCTCAAGAGTTGGAGGAGGTGGGACCGTGCCGCCAGGACCTATCACAGAAGGAGGTCACTTTCTATTTAGCAGAACCTCACCTCCCTTGCCCTCCCCCCTCCGGATCCCTTGCCTCTTCAACCCCCTCCTCTTACCCCTCCCAGTCGTCCTCCAGACCCCATCACTACCCCCCCCACCAGTCCCCCCTCCTCATCCTCTAGCTGTATCACCCTCATCACCCACCCCCCCCTCTACCCCCTACCCCCCTGACAAAATATGAAGAGGGGAGAGGAGAAGAGTGGAGATGAGGAGAGAGGGCACAGCTAGAGAGCACACCACAAATGACTAACTGTACACTAGATTTAGTTGAAAAAATAGAATATATACAAACCCTTTTAGGGTTAGGGTTAGGGTTAGGGGATCTAACCCTTTCCTTTATAGCACTCTATAAGGTTAGTGCTATGCACATATGATCATGTGATGGTGCTATGCACACATGATCACATGATGTTGAGTGTGAACTCTCAACACCTTCCCTCAAGATCAACATCATGAAGTAGGCCTTCCCTCAAGATGATGATTCTAGGGAATCAAAGAAGGATCGAAGAAGGACTAAGCATTACATTCCATCACACCCCTTTAATGGGAATGTCCTTCCTCTGCGTCAAACCAAGAGCTAGTCGGTGTTTCTATATAGCTCTTTACTGAGTGGTTTGGTAAAGATGTCTGTAACATTTTCTTTGCTATCACAATGCTGCAGTGTGATGTCACTAAGTAACACTCTTTCTCTGATGAAGTGCTCTCTGACATCAATGTGCTTTTTCCTGGAGTGATATACTGGAATTTTTGGCCAATGCTTGAGCCGATTGATTATCACAGTATATTATTGTTGGCTTTGACTCATCAAAGTAATATATTTCTGACAAGAGTCTTCTGAGCCATATAGCCTCACATGCACGTGTATGAGTGCTCTATATTCTGCTTCAGTCGAAGACAAAGAAATAGTTGGCTGTCTGTTTGACAACCATGATATAGCACCTTGACCAAGGAAAAATGCATATCCCTGTGTCGATCTCCTGGTCTCATGATCTCCAGCATAGTCACTGTCATAGTATCCATGCAACCGGGGATGACTTCCTCTGTATCCTATCCCAAATTGTCTTGTACCTCTTATGTATCTCAAGACTCTTTTGGCTGCATTCCAATGAGATTGTTTTGGATTTGCCATAAACTGTGCTAGTGAGCTTACTGCATAACAAATATCTGGCTGTGTGATTGTCAGATATATAAGAGATCCGATGAGCTGCCTATAGTATCTGTCAATGACTATAGGATTTTTTGAATCTTTAGTAAGTTTCAAACTCTGTTCCATGGGAGTGGCTGCAATCTTGCAATCTGCCATATGAAACTTCTTCAGGAGACTGTCAACATACTTGCGCTGACTCATGAATGTGCTATATGAATCTCTTGAGAACTCAATTCCAAGAAAATAGTGCATAAGTCCAAGATCTTTCATGTTGAACTCTGCAGATAAGTCTTGTTTCAATTTTTTGATGAAGCTATCCTTGCTTCCTGTCACAATCAGATCATCTACGTACAAAAGTGCGATAGTAATGTCTTCCCCTTGAACTTTGTAGTAGAGAGTATGATCTGCATTGGATTTCATGTATCCTAGATCAGCAAAATACTTGTCGATTCTGCTGTACCAACTTCTGGGTGCTTGTTTTAAGCCGTAGAGACTTTTCTTGAGATGGCAAACCTTATCCTCCTTTCTTGGTTTAACATATCTTAGTGGTTGTTGCATGTAGACTTCCTCATCTAGATAACCATTGAGAAATGCGTTCTTGACATCGAGCTGATACACATTCCATGTGCTCAGTGTTGCTAGTGATATCAAGAACCGTATGGAATCCATCTTTGCTATCGGAGCATGTCTCATCATAGTCTTGACCATATTGTTGTACAAATCCTTTTGCAACTAATTTGGCTTTATATCTTTGAATACTTCCATCTGGATTGTACTTCACTTTGTATACCCATTTGTTTGCTATGGCCTTCTTTCTTGGTGGAAGGTCGCATAATTCCCAAGTGTTATTTTTATACAAAGCATCCATTTCTTCATTCATAGCAATTTTCCATTCTGGCTTGTCTACTGCGTCTTCGAAGTACACTGGCTCTTCTGTAGCCATGATGCTAGTCATAAGAGCATAGTTGGTGGTTTCCACCTGAATTGCTTTGCCTTTCTGAGCATATGTCAATCTGGCTGGTGGTCTGCTTTCCCTAGTAGACCGTCTAAGCTACTGTGGCTCTGCTTGGGGTGTTGCTGGCAATTCTTGCTCTTCTTCATCAACTTGTTCTGTAGATGACTATGAAGTTGATGCTTCTATCTCCTATGTAGGTGAGGTTTTCCATTTTGATTCCTCATTAAAAATTACATCTCTAGAGATAATGACTTTGCGGTTGATGGGATCATATAATTTGTATGCTTTGTTTTCTTCACTGTAGCCAACCATGATGCATTTGCGTGACTTTACATCCAATTTCCTACGATGATCGTCATGTATGTGGGCATATGCTATGCAACCAAATATGTGGAGATGCCCAATGTGTGGCTTTTGTCCAGTGAATGCTTCATAAGGAGTCATACCTTGTATCGGTTCGGTAGGAAGCCAATTAAGCAAATAGTTTGCAGTGGCTATCGCCCAATACTAATTTGGAAGATGCTTTTCACTAAGCATTGCTCTAGCACTGTCTGCTAAAGTCCCATTCTTCCTTTCAGCTCTTGCATTCTGCTGAGGAGTATTTGCACATGTGAATTGTCTTCGAATGCCGTGATTTTTGCAAAAGTTCATGAATGCTGAAGATATGTATTCACCTCCTCTATCTGATCTCATGACCGTGATCTTTCTGCCTGTTTGGTTTTCTACCATGGCTTTGAATTCTTCAAATCTGGAAAACACTTTAGATTTCTCTTTTAGAAAGTAGACCCAACAATATCTACTGTAGTCATCAATGAAGGTCAAGTAATAAAGTGAACCATTGATGCTGCGGGTCTGGGCATAACCCCATACATTTGTATGTATCAAATCAAGAATACCTCGTGCACGAGAGGTACTTCTGACAAAGTTGGTTCACTTTTGTTTGCCGAAGCAGCATGCTTCGCAAACCTTTCCAAGAAATTGTAGCTTCGGTATCCCAATTGTCATATTCTGATTCATGAGATCTAACAAGTACTTGAAGTTGACATGACCATATCTCTTGTGCCATTTTGCAGATAGTGGCATCTATAGCGGTTGAGCTGACATGGCATGCTTATTTGGTACTGTAGCTAGCATTTTGTATAAGCATCCTTCCTTGACACCTTTTGCTACTAGGTGACATCTTTTGTCTCTGATAGTGCATTCATCACTGTCGAAGATGACTTTGTAATTATGTTCCATCATTTGACCTACTGACAAAAGGTTCTTGCTGAGCTTCGAAACATAGAGCACATCTTTCACTAATCCTTTCGTACCAGTGAAATTGTTCATAGGGATAACACCTATCCCTTGAATTGGAGTCGGTGTATTGTCTGCTATGTAGATGACATTTTTCTGTCCTTCTAATGGCTTCATTTCTGTGAACCATTCCTGATGATTTGTCATATGAGATGATGCATCGCTGTCGATGTACCAAGGATCCTGTTCCACTTGGTCGACTTGATAGTTGAAATCCTCTTTGGGATTGAAATCAGTGTCTAGGTACACTGTCTAGGTACACTGTATCAGTTTGATGCGATTTCTTGCTTGCAAGAAACATATTTCCATGTTCATTTGCAAAATGACTGTGACTAGAATGTCCACCACAATGATTTCCTCTGCCTCGAGAATTCCCACGATTGCTGCTAGATTGACCGCCTTGGTTGTACTGCTTCTTGCGGCAATCTCTTTCATAGTGTCCAAACTTGTGACAGTAGTTGCACTGGATGTTTGACACATTGATGGATGCATTCCTTGGTCCTTGGAATCTTCCTCGATTGGAATGATTTCCTCTTTGCTGATTCTCATGCTGCTGAGGATGATGTTGATGTTGATGCTGATTCTAACTTTGATTTTGTTGATCATGAGCACTTTTCTGATATGATCTATCTCTGCCTTTGCCTTTGCATCTACTTCTGTCTGAAGCTGTGAATGCCTAATCATTAGAATGACCTTTACATGCTTGAATGGCCTGAGTCCTGAGTTCTTCACCAAGTAGAACTGATTGAAGTTCTTCGAGTGTCGGAATTTTCCATTGGATGGCAATACTTTGGACTAGATTCTCGTATCCCTCTCCTAGTCCATTCAGGATTACTTGAACCATTTCTGCGGGGTTCATAGTCTCTCTGGCTGTTGCAAATTGATTGTTGTAGTCTTTTATGCGGAGTACATAAGCATGATTGGTTTCACTGTTGTTGCGGAAACTCTGGTTGATCTGGTTTCTCAGGGTGAGAATCTTGGATGTGTTCTTGGACTCGTAGAGAGCTGCGAACATATCCCATGCTTCTTTTGATGTCTTGACTGTGTTGAGCTATCCTAGCATGACATCTTGTACATTCTACTTGATCAGGTGATAGGCATACTTGTCTTTCTTATCCCATTTTGCGGGCAATGGTAGGATCTGCTACTGGTGCGAAAACTGTTTGTGTAGATATCGATCCCGATGTAGATCCCATTGCTGGTGTTGTGACAACAGATGGAGTAGAGCTACTGGTGGCTGGATCGGCCAATGGTCTAGGTGTAGACCCATCGACATACTCCCATTTGTCCTAAAGTACAAGAATGGTCTCCATTCAGCATTTCCACGTACCATAATTGGAGTTGTCTAACTTAGCAGATGCCTCCAGATTGAGGTTGCTAGTCGTAGACATGGTGCAAGAAATGTACTCAAAAGTGTCGTGACAAATATCTGTATGAATCAACTACAAATACACTGAATATGCCAAGTGAAATCTCTGTATTGTCGGTGAAGATAGAACTATAATATATAAAATCTTTTCTGTATTACAAGGCTTGTGGCAATGATGCCGAGAATAGCCAAGAGGCTTTACAAGGCTGAAATGATGTGCACAATGCCATGAGATAGCCGAATAGGCTTTACAATGGTGGCATGTGTGTGTGAAATCAAATGCTATCTGCCCGCTGAAACAATTTGCAATGCCTCTGTACTCTATGAAGTCTGCTCACTGAACTGATGAACATAAGGTTTCAGGTAATGTAATGATGTGAAACCATATGTGAGTGTATGGACTGACTCTGAGTAGGTACTAGTCGAGAATTTTGGGCATGGCTTAGATTGGCAACTTGGGGAAATTCAAAGCATCCCCTCTATGGCGATCTAGTCTACTCTGATCTAGATCTAAACCAACCGTCGATCGATGAAAGAACATCAAATAATTCCTTTTCTTTTATTCTTTTTAAGTGCTGGGTCAAATGCGTCGATGTAGAGGCAAATGTGCGTGAAGGAAGTGGTTTTGTCGACGAGGCTCAAATGTGAGTGTAACTTGTGCCGAAATGTGTGCGTGATGTGACGAGCACGTAGAGCATAAAAAAACGATCAACTTTTCTTTTGGAGCACCCTCAAATTCTTCCTGGATCAAGAGATACGACTTGATCTAGGTAGAGGGGCAAAAGGAGTGCAAATGTGCTCAATGATGATGTGTCACTGTGAGTCACATGTAGTGATGATGTGGCATTGTGCCTAGCAAGAGGTGTTCCTGTGAAGCCCTGTGCTGAGGTGGCAGGAGTGGTCACATGCAATGACTGTGAAGCACTATGTGTGCTTGCAGAGGTCAGTGCTAACTGGACTGCTGAGGTGGCACAGATGATGATGTCAGTAGATGATGTGGCAATACTGAAGTGGCTGTGATGACATGGCATTGATGATGTGGCAAGATGACATGTCTTGATGATGTGGCAAGAGGATAGGGATGACACATGGCAGCTAATGTGTGATGACACATGGCATGTAGATAAGGTGATGATGTGGTAGATATTGGAGTCTACTGATGTGGCAGATGAAATGACACGTGGCATTGATAAAAAGATGATGTGGCTTGTCAGAATCTCCTAGATGCTGACGGAATCTCCAAGATTCCATCGTCTTCTCCGGTGATGGTCGACGGAAATCGATAAAAAAGAAGAAAATTTCGTTGTGAAGGAGACGGTTCATTGCAAAGTGTCGCTAGCAGCGGCTAGGCGTAGGAGCTTGGTTGTCGAGCGTTGGGCTGCTGTTGTGAAGCCTCAGTCCGTCTGCTGGAGAAGGCAAAGTTGCCATTGGTAGGCTGGCCGTTTAGGCTTACTGGAGCAGCTATGGAGAAGGAGCTCATGCTAAGCAGTCGGGTTTTACAGGTACTGGATGTTGGAAAGCTGAAAGGAAAGCAAAGAGTGGACACAAACTCAGAATACTTGCATTACTTGCTTATGGAATGAAGAAAAGTGAGGTCCTTAAGTAGGCACCTCATACAAGCTCACTGACATCATTGATGACCTCAGAGCTCCACAATCATCTCCTCAATCTGCTCCTAGATTCTCTCAATCATCCTATGTGGCTTTTCCACCACCTAACTGTGCTTGTGGGCACCTAACTGTGCCTCTAGCACTCACACATAGAAACATAAGGTGTGCCTGAGGCATACACCTTGAGATATCCCAACAAACCCCCCCTCAAGGAAATGCCTCAGGCTATGTCAAGGATACATCTAGTCTCATAGTTTCTCATGCCATCTCATGGTGGTCAAGGATTAATCTATGGCTAGGTTCTCATGCTAGCAAGGGTTCCCTTGGGTGTAAGGTAAACAGAAAGGGATACAAACAGACCTTCCAATGGTTATCTCCCCTACATGTACATGCACACAATGTCTGCAGGAGGTACCATGGAACATGGAACAAAAACATACACATGGCCTACATCATAAGGTGACCAGAGGTGTTTACAAAACACACAACACACAATAATTTATTTTCATTCATTTTGGAGGACTATCCAGGCTGAGTACCTTGACATAAAAGGAGAGATCTGGAGCATACATAGAGATGATTTAAAATGCATAATCTTCATGGGATGCCTCATCTTGTGGAGGCTCATTAACTGTAAGTAGATTTGCATTTTCTATCTTTGCTTTGGCTCTGCAAAACTTCTCATTATGGTTGTTCTTGCCACAGTGCTTGCATGGATTAACTTTGAAGCAGTCCTTTGAAAGGTGATTTGTCTTTCCACAGTGATTGCAAGGAGTATACTTGCCCTTCTGGACTTTTATAGCATAAGCAGTGTCATTGCCTTTCCTTAGCTCCATATGCCTTTCTTCTTCTTGGAGAGTAGAGATAATGCCTTCAAGGTCAGGATTGGGAAGATTCTTCAAAGTGCTAACAATGTGATCAAATCCTTCAGGCATACTCTTAAGTAACACTGCCATAGCATCATCAGGAGTGATAGGAGAGTTGATAGAAGCTAATTGAGTCATAAGACTCCGCATATAGTTGACATGAGCTGCTAAAGTAGTACCACTTGCCATCTTTAATTCAAAGAAAGAGATTTTAAGTGATAGTTTAGAGATGTGAGAGCTTGCACCAAAAATCATGTCTAGCTTCTGCCAAGCTTCCGAAGGAGACTCTAAGTCAGAGATATGGTGTATATAATCATCACCCAAAGCAAGCGCAATGATACCATATGCCTTTTCTTCTCTTGCTGGATCCCTTGCCGGTCGTGTTGGAGTTGAACATTCTCCAGCATTGGAGGCCGTAGAAGAAGCGGTAGGAGTAGGTTTGACAAGTCCCCATAAGTTCTCCCTCATCAATGCAAATTTCACCTTCATTTGCCATGTATGGAAGCCCTTTCTATTGAACTTCTCAAGATTAAATATGGTACCCATGAGAGGGTCTAACCCAGATATTGGGCAGTGTCTATCTCTCTTACAAGGCAAAAATAACTGAAAGACTTCCAAAATATGAGCACTTGATGTAGCAAAGAGTAGTGACCAGATTTCAAACAATGATGCTTCTTCTTACATGCTTCATAGAAGTGGGTGAAATAAACACTTTCCAATCAAAACCAGATCTAGCAAGTGAAAACAAAACTGAAGCAACACTTGTACTGAAGTTATTGAAAACTTCAAAAGACCAGAAATGCTAGAGTAGCATTTTATGTAGCATCATCTTCAAAAGCTTGTCAAAAACTGTCAAAACTAGAGTGCTGAACTTGGAGGGCTTATAGCTCACTCTTCAAAGCAAAAGAAAGGGGGCTTTCTGAGGCAAAGAAAGCTGGTATACCACAGTAGATCCTCTGGGAAGAAGAGGCGAAAAAATGTGTCAGGTCGCCTTCTCTTCCTTCAACAAAGTCGACTGGTTTTTCTCTGTTTTCTCCTTCAATATGCAGCCATTGCTACTCAGATTTCAGCACAAGGTAGCCCAAGGTATGGAGAAGCTTGCCGTGAAAGGAATTAGAGAAAGAAGGAGCAGGCGCAGAGAAAACACAGCAAGAAAAATCGACGAAAATCGTACAATGGCGACCAGCAGAGGTGGAAATACGTCAATTCCTTGCAGCCAAAAATTTGCCCCAACAAGATGGATCTCCAGCTGGAAGGGCGTGGGAAATGGGTGAGAACCGGAGGAGAACAGGCTCAAGCAAATTTTGGGAAGAAGAGGGAGAGATGGTGAAGAAGAAGAAGAGGAAGAAGATGATGATGTGGCAGAAATGGGCTCAAGGAGGATCAAATGGCTCTGATACCATGTTGGAAAGCTGAAAGGAAAGCAAAGAGTGGACACAAACTCAAAATACTTGCATTACTTGCTTATGGAATGAAGAAAAGTGAGGTCCTTAAGTAGGCACCTCATACAAGCTCACTGACATCACTGATGACCTCAGAGCTCCACAATCATCTCCTCAATCTGCTCCTAGATTCTCTCAATCATCCTATGTGGCTTTTCCACCACTTAACTGTGCTTGTGGGCACCTAACTGTGCCTCTAGCACTCACACATAGAAACATAAGGTGTGCCTGAGGCATACACCTTGAGATATCCCAACACTGGAGTCCCGTGAGCTTGTTTCATGCGGTTGCGCTGTTGTGGCTTTGGAGATAGCACTTCGTCTCCTCCCTTGAAAGATGAAAAACTGGGAGTCTGTTGAGAGGCTATGTGTGACCGTGCAAAAGGAATAGTCGTTCGCTTTGGAAGCAAATGGTGATGGAGGCGAATGGCTATGAGGGCTTTGGAGCTTGGAGCTACCTGGGCGGCTATCAACCATCTCTTAGTGTGGTTGCTAGGAGCAGCTATTGGTCATCCACCAGTGCACGTCGGGTGAAGCTATCCATCGAGCAGGTGGTAGCACAGTTGGAGCATAGGCTGTAACTATAGAGCATAGGCTTTAGAGGAGCCGGATGTTGGAGGTCCCCTGGCGCTGTGGAGGCTTTGGAGGTTGGCCATTGCTAGCGTAGGAGCTCGCTAATGAAGGTTCTCTAAGAGCCTTTGAAGTTGGAGGTGCCGTGAGGGCTTGGAGGCTGCCGATTGCATACGGGAGCTGCTGTTGGTGCTATAGTCCGGATGGAGGAGCCTTAGAACCGTCCGCTGGAGGCCGCCTATTGCTGAGACGGGCATTGGAGTATGCTGTGGGAAGCCACACCTCAATCCCTTAGCTCGCTGAAGCCTTGATGACGGGAAGGCTTAGAGCCTTAGAGGTGTTGATGGAGACTTTACTGAGGCATTTAGAGAGGCAGCTCGTTGGTGAAGGCTCTCTATAGTTCATTGCTTTGTTGCATGGAGAGTCAAGGTCATTGAAGCCTTGCTTCTTGAGTGGTGTAGAGGCCGGTGGCTCACTGTAGGTCGATGCTAGAGCCTTGCTTCCTGAGTGGTGTAGAGTCTGTATGACACAACTCTCTCTCCAAACAAAGAATGAAGTCCAACAAAGGAACTATCTCTCAACAAGATTTCTCTCACTCGAACAAGGAAGAATTATGTCATCTCTCACAAACTCTCGAAGGAGATGAATGGAAATTCTCTCAAAGTGGACAAAAATTCTCTCAACGGAAGTGAACGGAAGAAACTCATGATCACTCAAGAGAACTCTCAATCTCACAATCTCTCTCACACTCTCAAGAATCGCAATCCCTCAACGAAAGGCAAGGGAGCCCATGACAAAATATGAAGAGGGGAGAGGAGAAGAGTGGAGATGAGGAGAGAGGGCACAGCTAGAGAGCACACCACAAATGACTAACTAGATTTAGTTGAAAAAATAAAATATATACAAACCCTTTTAGGGTTAGGATTAGGGGATCTAACCCTTTCCTTTATAGCACTTTATAAGGTTAGTGCTATGCACATATGATCACATGATGGTGCTATGCACACATGATCACATGATGTTGAGCGTGAACTCTCAACACCCCCTGCGCCTCCCTCCATAGTAAAGTGGTCCACTCCCTCCTCCTCTAGTGCTCCTCATAGCCCTCAACCCTCGAGCAAGGGGAAGGGTCCAGTGCCTAACTCAGCCCCTCCTCTAGAGTAGTAGGCGGGAGGTCCCCCCATAGAAAACCTCGAGCTCATGTCAAGAATCATAGGGTAGCAGCACCCATTCGCAGGTTCAATCCCAAAGCGAAGACCCGGACACTCCCTTGTCGTGATAATTCTAGCGCTTGGGGCCATGGAACTACTTAGCCATTCTAGATTCTTATCCTTTGTCTCTTGAGCTGATAGTTCTGATTCTGCAATCCTGAAAGCCTGAAAAGGGAGGTCATTCGGTGTGATCAGATCCCGCACTCATCCTTTTTGGGCTTTGGAGTTTTTCTCCATAGGAGAGGAGAGCTGGACACCGAAGATATTTGATGACATGATAGAGGAAGAGTTGTCCCACATGATGGATGATGGATGAGGCCGTATGTGCTAGACTTGTGGTTTGCCTATGACTTGTTGGATTTCTTTGAGATCAGTAGCATTGATCCGACTGCCATAGGAAGTGAAGATTCATCCGACACAGTAGCACTGGATGCTATAGCAGTGCACAAAAGTGTTTGGGGCAAATTTTTCCTTTATTGATAGTAGAAGTGAGTGAGGGAGAGAGAGGAGTGCACACAAGATTACTAGTTGTACACTATGTTGTATTGAACATAAACAAGAACATATACATGATAACCCCTTAGGCCCAGGGTTAGGGTTTTGCCCCTGATGCCCTTTCTAGATGGTGCAATTTACACCATTCATAACATGCCCTCTTAAATTGCACTGGGTAAGTAGAGGGTGCATGTACAAGACCTTTTTTGTGGATTTTGTTTGGTGCATATGATAGCATCCAAAACTAAAATAAATCAGAGAAGTGTGTGCATGTGTGAGCACAGTGACTACATAGCGGAAGCATGTACAATGAGTACAACTTATGAGATCATGTACATAACGTGCATTTCCCCCTATTAAGTTGTGGGTCATCCTTCACCTTTTGTAATAAAACCCATAAGATAGGCCAAAGGGAAGAGAAAGGAAGTGTGCAGAAAGTGGAGTCCACTTGGATCAAAGATTGGTTGATCGAAAGATGACTGCGTGAAGAACTGTTTGTATGGCTACATGTCGAACATTTCAGAGCTAAGCATGTCATGTATTGCCATGGATTGTGAAGCTTCTCAATAGAAGAGGCATCCGGATATGATGCTAGTCGGTGTAGTTGTGAAGATGTGATCCAGTAGGTTGTGACATACAAGGGTGTCACCAACCCAAAAGAATTGGCAGCAATTTGGACGTATGCTATAGTAGAGCTATAATCTCTGTAAAATGATGTGGGGTCGAAGAAGGCTGCATAGTCGGTGTGGACAAGGTGATCTAGGGGCTACATGAAAGTTGGGACCAAAGGTGCAGGTGTGATACACTACTCTGTTGATGAAGAGGCCCATAAAATTGAAAACGCATGGCAACCTATTAGACCTATATGCTCAACTATCATGAGCTAAAGGTTTTTTGATATGTGCATGGCTAAGCATCTATCAACATGGGATGTAGCATATGTCATAGTCTCGTCAAGAAGGAGATGATAATATAAAGGCCTAGAAGCTTAAAATATCATTGAAAAAACATAAGATATCCCTATGGCATATGTGGTGCCGAATGCTGATATCAGGATATATATGTAATCCTGGACCTAACCACTAATCTGCATCAAGTATGGACTGTATACGATAGCCACAAGTGCATGCTAAAACAGCATGCTAAAACACTGATGTTCCCCAGGTTGTGCTATGGCTAGACTTGATGATGTCCATTGCACTAGGGCTTGCACTAGGGCAGGAATGCGCTGATGCATAAATATCCTCATGCTAAGGAATGATCCACGGATCAAAGGTGGTGATAGCTGGATCCAAGGGTGGTACAATGCAGCATGGCTAAGCCGATGCTGGAATGTTCTAAAGACTGATCTATTGATTGATCTACTCATGAAGGTATGCTCCATGTCAGAGGTGAAAGCATTAGTGATATATGCTAGAATGGAATCACCTAAAGAGCTGATTGCATTATGGCATGTATCTCTGCATGATGTGAGTGCCTCATACTAAGGACTTGCCTACTATTGGACTGAATGATCATAACTAAACTCCTACTATGTGTCTATATCATCTATGATGGCAGTAAATGGAGTTGGCGGATCCGTGCATGATGAATGTGACAGTGTACATCACTAGAATCAAACTGTGCTGATGTAGATGGGATTGCCTTGTGATGATGTAGATGGGACTGCCTCGTGCTGAGGGCTTACTGTCAAGTGTGCCTCATGCTAAAGGCTACCAAGAAATGTGCATGATCAAAAAGTGTGGGCTGATCCATGCTAACATGTGGTACATCTATGTCCAATCCTTCAAGAACAATAAGCCTTGAGTCATCATCATAAACTGGTACATACCCTATGGCAATGAATGATCAAAGAAGGTTCTCTTTCCACTCATGGATCTCATCCAAAGTCATGCTCGGTGTATCATCAACTACGCGATGTGAATACCTCCATGCTAGAGGCGGTCTAGTTCTCTATGCAAGAGCCGTACCCATGTACCGGCAAGAGTGTATGCCCATGAGGACACTGTACAAGTTGCCACTGAGGAGCTTATGCTAAAGCTGTCAAAACCAACTCATGTGAGAAGAACTGCATGTGTGTATGCCAAAGATCAATCTTGTAGTGAAATGATGACAACTCAATGTCGGGAGTAGTCAAGAGCCTATACAAGGCCGATTGGATATGTGTAGGAACCAATCCCAAAAAATAGTCTATAAAAATGACTGTACATGGGCGGCATGTGTGTGTGCAAGAAGAATGCAACAATTCAAAATCCAAGGAAGATGACTACCAATTGTCACAAAGTGTGCTGAATTGCCAATTTCAAAGAGTACTAAGTTGGCGTCAGATGTTGTAAATGTGTACACCAATGATAGATCCAAAGGGACCGAAGTCAGTGGGAACTAATCTGGTGATATGGCAATGGCTTACTTGGGTTGGTTGAGTTGAATTTCCTCTATGGCTGTGCTATTCTACAATTGGACTACACATTGAAGCATCAAATGTAGCAAAAGAATTTTATCTTAATTCATTTTATGTGCTTGGTATGCTATAGTGGATCAAGAAGTGGTTTTGATGATGAGGATTGGATGATGCTGACCTATGGAAAAGTTAGAAAGCAAATCTGAGGTGCTCAGCAAGTAAAGCATGATCTGCTATCATTTTTGCTTTTTTTATCACCTGCAAATTCCACTTGGATCAAAAGTTATGGCTTCCAAAAGGATGGCCAAACTTTTGATTACAAGAGGGTGATCAAAATGTGATGTAGTAGTGGTGTTCACATGGTTTTTTCTCTTAGTGCTTAGGAGGCATTGCTGATGTGGATGGGTGACATGGTGTGCTAATATGGCAAGAATGTGGCATGCTAACAGGACACTGATGATGTGGTAAGTTGCACAATCAACAGATGACATGGCACAATGTCTCGGCTCTTGATGGCATGGCAGTTCGAGATTGTTGATGTGGTAGTCTCTGGGG